>NC_059351.1:44167500-44377500 GCF_019703515.2 Myxocyprinus asiaticus
TACTGGCAGAGTTTTTATATCAAAAGAAGTGAAAAAATCTACCAGTGCTGAAGAAGTAATCCTTAGAAACTCTATAAAGAGGGGATTTTTGTCCCCCTCACTTTTCCAAGCTAAACCCATATCGAGTCCAAAAGTTGGATTTGTATACAGTATTCTTTGCGTTTTGTTACTTTGGGCTGATTGAGTGACCATCCAACCAATCACAGGTGAGTTTCATGAGCCAAAACAACCCTTACGTAATAGGCCGTCAGTCAGACAGTCTAATGAACACGGCGCCGTTAATTTCTACAAAGTTGCTTTCAACAATGCTAATGTATCCATGTTTTTATCAGCATTAAAGTTGATCTAAATTAATAATCTAGAGATGAGGAAGACACAAACAAGTTATTTATCAGCATATCATTCTTGATTGGGAGCATTACGTGAAATGTACTGCAGAAAAAACAAAGGACAGTCCTTCTTTTAAGCACACATTGTAAGTGGAGTTTATAGTCTTCATTAAGTTACGCTTTTTACTTTATGTTTGTGAGGAAATAGTTTGATCGGTGGTTTTGTCCAATTTAATCAGATTACGAGATCGATGTTAAATATGTAAAGCTATTTTTAATATCAGCTTGTCATGTTTAAATGTGTTTTTGTTCATGTTTTATGTTCATGTCTTTTATTTTGGAAGTTTAGTTCCTGTTCCCTCATGTGATCTTGTCATGTGATCCTGTCATGTGTTTCCCCTGTTCATGTGTCTTGTTTTCATTGGTTCATTGTTTGATTATCTTATTATTAGTTTGGTCTTGTGATTGGTTGTCATTGTCATGTATTTGCCCATGTCCATGTATTTAAGCGCTCATGTTTGCCATTGTCTCTTGTCAAGAATTGTTGGTGTAAATTCATGTCATGTCATGTCAAGTCATGCCATGTCATGTCATGTCATGTCATGTCCATGTTCATGTTTTGGTTTCACATTCTGGAATATACTCACGTTTGAATAAACTGCACTTGGGTTCTTCACTTCATCATCGTCTTCGTCTGCCTGTCATTGCTAAGCAACGTTACAGAATACTTGACCACAAAATGAACCCAGCAATCCAGCTTCTTCGTTTATGACGGGGAATCGTCCCCTGGAGGATTTTTGATCTTTGCTACCATGTGGATTTTAATGAGGTGGCACTAAAGGACATTTTTCGAAATGGTTTGAATGACTTTTTGAATTATCTTATGCCTGAAGGCGCTGTTCCAGTGACTCTTATAGTGAAAAAATCTACCAGTGCTGAAGAAGTAATCCAAAGTATTTAGAATACGTTACTGACCTTGAGTAATCTAATGAAATACATTACAAATAACATTTTACAGCATGTATTTTGTAATCTGTAGTGGAATACATTTCAAACGTAACCCTCCCAACCCTGACTACATTGACTATGCTCTTATGCTGAGCGGTTCTTCGTTCACTGTTGGAATTGCGGATGGGGAACTCCGCAATTCCACAGCACTCACCACACCTCAGCCCAAATCATAGATGCCACGTCAGAGTTCACCGTCATGACCACCACGTCAGAGTCCACCATCAAGGTTGCCGTGCCACAATTCTCCGTCAAGGCTGCCAAGCCAGAGCCTCACATGGTCACTGAGCCAGGGTCCCCCGTCAGGGTCGCCGAGCCAAGGTCCCCCGTCATGGTCGCTGAGCCAGAGTGCCACGTCATGGTCACAGAGCTTGCGCCACCTTCTGCCCCAGATCCTGCTCCATACCATTTCACAGCCACGCCTGAGTCTGCTCTATGCCATGTCACAGCCACTCCTCAGTCTGCTCCATGCCATGTCACACCCACACCTGAGTCTGCTCCATGCTATGTCACAACCACGCATGAGTCTGCTCCATGCCATGTCACTGCCAAGCTTCTGTCTGCTCCATGCCATGTCACAGGCTCGCCTCTGGTCCACGAGCCCACGCCTGCCACGGCCAATGAGCCAACGTCCATGCCTGCCACGGCCAACGAGCCAATGCCCATGCCTACCACAGTCAATGAGCCAACGCCCACGCCTGCCGCGGCCAACGAACCAGCGTTGCAAGCCTCATCCATCCCAGAGGCAGCGTTGCAAGCCTTGTCCATCCCAGATCCAGCTCTCACTGGGCTATTAGACCTGGAGTTGGTTCCCGCTCTTGTGCCCACCCTGAGTCCTCCTGATCAGCCGGTTCCTCCCAAGTCACTGGCTCGACCATCACCCCCTGTGACGTCTCAGACAAGGGGAACTTCCGACCCTCTGACTCCACCTAGACCCTCTGAGCCCTCGATCCCTCAAAATCACCTCGGCTTTACGTTCCCTCGGCTCCACCGCGGTCCTCCAGCCTATCGGCTTCACTGGGGTTCCTCGTCCCTCCAGCTCCTCCTTGGTCTGTTGGTCACCTGGCTCCATCCCTATGGCTCCATCTTGGTCCTCATCCCCACCGGCTCCAGCTCAGTCTTCCGATCCCCCAGCTCCACCCTGGCCCTGGCCCTTCAAGCCTTCGGCTACTCTCTTGGTTCCAAGTTCTCCAGTTTCGCTCCTCAAGCCTCTCACGGCTCCACCTTCCATGGCTCCGCCCCTCGAGCCTCTCATGGCTCCACCTTCCACTGTCTCCACCCTGGTCTCCTGCTCCACACCGTCTCGCCAGGCCATGCTCCATGCCGTGTCTCATCAGGCCATGTTTCTAGGACCCCCCACCCCCAGCTCCCTATTGAAAACTATTGTTTGTTTATGTTTGGGCATCGGGAGCCGCCCATAGTAGGGGGGGATATGTCACGTTTAAATGTGTTTTTGTTCATGTTTTATGTTCATGTAATCCTGTCATGTGTTTCCCCTGTTCATGTGTCTTGTTTTCATTGGTTCATTGTTTGATTATCTTGTAATTAGTTTGGTCTTGTGGTTGGTTGTCATTGTCATGTGTTTGCCCATGTCCATGAATTTAAGCCCTCATGTTTGCCATTGTCTCTTGTCAAGTATTGTTGGTGTAACGTCGTGTCATTGTTCTTTCAAGTTAAGTCTAGTCAAGTTCATGTTTTGTTTTGGTTTCACATTCTGGAATATACTCATGTTTGAATAAACTGCACTTGGGTTCTTCACTTCATCATCATCTTCGTCTGCCTGTCATTGCTAAGTAACGTTACACAGCTCCTGTTTTTTACCTCTTTGTTGGTGTGCAGTCGTCAAACTGTAGGAAAAAAGATAGATCTGCTGTGTTCTTAGAATACTTATGCATTTTACTGTAGTGAATAGGGGCAAGATCTTCCTGTTCAATACAAAACCAGGGAGGGGCTCTCTCAGGTGGAAGTGACCAATGAGCCAAATGTCTAAGACCGAATGCATAATAATAAAACAAAACCTATCCAGAGTAAAATAATCTGAAATTAATCCATTTGTTTGTACCACCGCTACTGGGTGCCTATTAAGTAACTTAATCCATCCAATAAACGTACTCTCAAACCCGTACATTTCCAAAATCTTAAAAAGATAATCCCATTCTACCATATCAAACGCCTTTTCAGTATCAAGTGAAATGGCAGCGACCACATGAAACGCCTAATGTTATCAGAAGAGCTGCGGCCCCGAATAAACCCCACCTGGTCTATATGTATAAGAGATGTCATAACTTTGCTTAATCGATTAGCCAAAATTTTTGACAATATTTTAATGTCTAGATGGATCAGGGAAATTGGACGGTAACTCTTACACTTGCTTGGATCTTTCTCCTTTTTAAGAATCAGACTGATCTGGGCTTGTGGCATGGTTGGTGGAAGATTTCCATTCTTTAATGATTCCGTATGAACTTCTAGCAAAAGTGGAGTCAGTTCTGTAGCATAAGATCTAAAAAAAACTCAGTGGAAAAGACATCTGGCCCCATCACCAAGCTCCTCCAAGTTTATCTCAGAATCAAGAGAATTTTTATGCTCAGTCATCAGTTTAGGGAGTTCTAATGGTTCCACAAAATTTCTAATATCTTCATCATTAGACGAAGATGTGGAACTATAAAGATCAAGATAGAATTCTTTAAAAATATTATTAATATCAATGGCTGAGGAAACAAATTTCACCACCAGCAGATTTCACTGAGGGAGTGGTAGAAATTGACTCTCTCTGCTTTATATATCTAGCCAAAAGCTTCCCTGGTTTGTCCCCCGACTCAAAGTATGTAGTCTTGCTCTGAATAGTCAAAACTCCACCTCCCACGACAAAATAGTATTATATATGTATTTCAATCGGGTCAATTCTCTGAGGCCATCAGACGACATTCGGCACTTCAGGCCTGCCTCAGCACTTTTAATATTCCCTTCCAACTCCACGTGTTCTCGTGCTTTGGATTTTCTGATGAATAAGGCATACTGTATGATCCGACCCCTAAGAACCACCTTAACTGCCTCCCAAGCCATGCCCACAGAGGATACTAAGGACCAGTTGGTCTCCATATAAACATTGATTTCAGCCTTTAACATTTGTTGGAAATCAAGATTTTGCAAAAGGGATACATTAAAGCGGCAACTATATGATTTCTTTTTTTCCATATGTGGCAACACCTCTAAACACACCAGGACGTGATCTGAAACTAAGATGTTTCCAATTGAGCAATCAACAACAACTTACATGAGTGCAGCAGATGACCTAATCATTCCAATGTCCTGCAAAAAATACTCCATAAAACAAACTCCAGCCAATAGGAGGCATAAGCACAAAGAACATGCAGATTCATCCACAAACTGTCCCGAAGGAGTGTTACTACACAACCCAAACTCCAGCCACTAAGCGGAATCAGCACAAAAAGAAACAAAGGCGCCGTTTCCTCGGACAGTCAAGTGAATGTTCAGTGAGTCAGGCTCGCTCGGCTGCAAAGCGAGCGCCACACAATGACTTACTCATTCCACTGTCTTTATGAAGGACAATGCTTGTTGGGGACAAGTAAATACTTTGCGGCCAACCTTAGCATCTATTCTCAACCTGGCCAGGAACTTCAGTGCAAAAGCCACCCTCCGTCGATGCAAGAGTTTCTTGAAGGAGTGTTATTCCACAAAACAAACTCCAGCCACTAGGCGGAACCAGCACAAAAAGAAACAAAGGTGCCGTTTCCTCGGACAGTCAAGTGAATGTTCAGTGAGTCAGGCCCACTCGGCTGCAATGTGAGAATCACACAATGACTTACTCATTCTATTGACTTTATGAAGGACAATGCTTGTTGAGGACAAGTAAATACTTTGCAGCCATCCTTAGCATATATTCTCAATTTGGCCGGGAACATCAGTGCAAAAGCGATCTTCCACTGATGTAAGAGTTTCTTGCATTCCTTGAATCGATCACGTTTCTCTCTTGTTGAATTCGCAAAGTCTGGGAACAGGAAAAATGTTGTGGTTCTTCCAAGAAAGCCTTCCTTTACTCCTCACCTAGCGTACTACAAGATCTTAATTGGATGATCTCAGAAATTTGGCCAGAATTGATCGGGGCCTGTCTCCCTCAGCGGATCTCCGAGCCGGAACTCTATGAGTTCACTTGATTTCCAGCTTATGGCCTGTTATGTCTAACAGACTCGGAAAGAGCCCATCCAGAAATTCCACCATATTCTGACCCTCTGCTCGCTCAGGAATTCCAACAATTCGGATGTTGTTTCGCCAGTTACGATTCTCAAGGTCTTCCAACTTTTCCCAAATGCGTTCCAAGTCCACCTTGGTCACTAGCAGATTAGCAGCTAATTCCCTCTCCGCTGACTCCAGATAATCGATCCGTTTCTCAACATCCACCACTCTTGTTTTTTTGTCTCCATGGCAGTGATCGATCAACATATTACAGCAAGATCCTCCAAGTCAGCAACGACCTTTGTCAGCATTACCGACGTGTTCGACAGTTGACGCTGATGTTGATCTCTCCCACCGCACTGTCCAAATTGAGTCCTGGGCTCAAGGCCTCCGGAGGGGCATCAGCTTGAGCACATAAGTGTCTTTTATTGTCTCCAGAGCCCGAGAATTTTGAATTCTTTGACATATTGTCTTCCTAGGACAGTTAAGAATCAGGGTGTATTGAATCTCACTGGTTTATGACATAAAAAGTATTAAAACCAGCAAAGTGCGCAGAGCTCGCTGTTCACACATCCAAACCTCGAATGGCATCACGTGACTAATGCTACGTGACAATCCTGTTAATTGCCCTATTTCAGTAATTTTGGGATTTTTACAGGAGCGCTTAGACGCTGGTCTACGCTAAAAGTATATGTAGCCGCTATTTCAGCAAATCATGCAGCTGTAGGGGGCATGCCAATAGGTAGACACTCTTTTGTGGTCATCTTTCTAAGAGGCGCGAGGCAATTGAATCCTCCCCGCCCAGCTACAATCCCTACATGGAACCTGTCCTTGGTGCTGAACGTGCTGACTAAAGCCCCCTTTGAACCGATCGAGACTATCGATCTGCGTTCTCTTTCCTTTAAAACAGGTCTCTTACTCACCCTGTCATCTATTAAGAAGGTGAGTGATCTACAGGCGTTCTCAACGCACAGCTCCTATTTGGAATTCGGTCCGAGCGAATCTAGAGCCACGCTGAGACCAAAAAAAGGTTATATTCCCAAAGTGCCCTCTACCCCCTTTAAGGCGCAGGTAGTCACTTTACAAGCCTATTACCCCCCTCCTTTCCAGTCAGAAGAGCAACGCTCCCTTCATACACTCTGTCCAGTCAGAGCGCTACACACCTATGTGTCCCCACACAAGCAAATTCAGACAAATGGACCAGCTTTTTGTCTTTTTCGGAGGTCACTCGAAAGGCATGCCAGTCTCAAAGCAGAGACTGTCACATTGGATTGTCGACACTATAACACTGGCGTACAAATCTCAGGAAACCCAATGCCCTTTTGGCATTAAGGCCCACTCAACGAGAGGACTCTTGGGCGTGGGAAAATGGTGTGTCCATACAAGAAATCTGCCTGGCGGCGGTTTGGGCTTCGCCCAGCACCTTTGCACGATTTTACAACCTTGACAAGCATTCGGTGGCTTCACAGATATTGTCTGTGCAGCAGCATTACTTCATTGTGTTCTAAGGTCCGCTTCGAGAACTCGATGAATTCACTTCGCTCCTGGACCGTACGCACCTGTGCTCTCCTAAGTCTGCTTAGCATTTTCTATTCAACAATGCAATACTCGGCCCTTCATGTTAAGCGCCATCATACTTCGTTTATACTGTCTTATTTCACTACATGCAATATCACTTATGTCTTGGCTGTGCTTTAAACTTTTGAATGTAAAGCATGCCACACTCAGGCCATACCACTTGAATATATATTTACTGTGTTTCCCACACAAATACATGAATATACCTGTGTCTCGGCCACGCCTTAGACACTCATTCTCTAGTTAAAAGATGGATATGTGCTGTGTTTCCCTTAGTGGAACTCAGCTAACGGTTTCACTACCGGACGGTGCACCTGGCTGTACTCTACTGGGTCCGCTTGTAGCCCTTTTAAAGGCAAAGCATCCCTGTGGTCTACTGAGCGATGTGGTTGTGCTTGTTACCTCGCCCCCTCAGAAATGTCTGGGCGAGGCTGATTTCTTTATGCTTCCTTTAAGCTAAGCATTGTATCTGTACAACACAATTTAATGTCCTGCCCTTTCTATACACTTGGGGTAGTTACAACGAGATTCGCTCGAGTGTTATGTATTACGTGTCCTTTGTCCAGTACCGTGGCGTGATCGTACACGTTCCCATAAGCGTCAGCGACGCAATGTAAGTGACTGAAATCGAAAAGGAACGTCTCCGGTTATGTATGTAACCTCGGTTCCCTGATATGTAGGGAACGAGATATCGCGTAGCTAGCCGTGCTATTGGACGTCAATATCGGGCGGCTCGGCCGCTGCTTTCAGTCAATAAATTCTGACTGATGGCGTTATGCCGCCTGCTCATATAGAGAGCTGAGCACCGCATGCTCAGTGTCATTGGCTGAGCGGGCATGAATGCCATTGGCTCAATTCAGTTGCATCTGAATTGGCGTGATCCAATAGGAGTTCAGAAATCGGAGAAAAGGAGTTATTCCCATAAGCGTCAGCGATGCGATGTCTCATTCCATACATCTCAGGGAACCGAGGTTACATACGTATCCAGAGACATTTTTACTAGTTGAAATCCCATTTTTGATATCAAGAATGTGATTTCTGCAAGTGATGATGTCATTTTTTTTTTTTTATTGGCATTTCCACTAGTGAAAATTATATTCTTGATATCAGTAATTTGAATTTTAACTAGTGAAAATTGAATTGTTGATGTCAACAATTAATATCCTGCGAATGAATAAAAGCTAAAACGGCTTGCCATAGTGCTAGAAGTGGGGCGGTATATCGCAACCGTTTTGGCTTTTAAAGCTTTGTCTAACTATCCGTAATTATATTTTAGATATCTACAATTGCATTTTGACGAGTCACAATTATAATCTGACTAGTCAGAATGCTAATTTGAGATGTCTGCATTTATAATTTGACAAGTAAGAAAGAACATTAAAGATATCTGTTAATCTATTTTGCCTAGTCGAAATTCCATTTAAGATTTCTGTAATGACATCAAAGATTTCGTCACTTCTAACGTCACACATCCACAAAGATGATTAGAGATATCTGTAATTCAGTTTTGACTAGTCAAAATTATACTTTCAGATATCTAAATTGCCCTTACCCTAGTCGATCTGCTGTGTTGTGACCTGCAATGATTCTTCATTACGCACCACCTCTTACTTCCTGTTGCAATCCCATAGTAATGTCCAAGCTGTTAAAGTAACTAGCTGCTAACAGAAAGATTAAGTCGATGCTTGACAGTTTAATAAACAATATCTTGATGCATTTATATATGTTAAAAGGTCTCCAGTTTACTATCTGTAGCAAAGTGACTGTTGTGATGTTGCAGCACGGACCAATTTAAGTGTAAATAATTAATAAAGACAGACAACCACAAACGGGTCTTTTGAATTTATTATTATGCAATCTATAAAAATGTGAAATTGGGCAAATAGATTCATGATGTAGTGGTTTAATGCTTCAGAATCAAGGCACCCATGTTTTTTTTTAATCCATTAAAATCATTAAACACAGTTAAAAATTACAGTCAGTTGAAAAGAGAGAAGCCTAATTCAACCATTTAAATAATCGATCATAACTTCTATTAAGTGGCTGTGAATTTCCTAGTTACTATAACTTCTGTATTCTGAATTAATACATAGCCTATATTAATTAATTAATTTTACTAACAATTAAATACATTTATTTAATTAGTATATTAAACATGCTTGTGTATAATTTGCCAATAGCGTTATAGCCCACTTGATGGCAGTGTGTAACAGCAACACTGAGAGAAGTATTGCTGTGTTGGAGTGATGAGACATGGATCAATAAAGTTCGTTTCTAATAATTACATGCCCACTGTAGACATGCAATGTGCAACTGACCTTTGAGCTAATATAGGGGTCGGTTCTGATTTTGAGTTTATTTGGGAATGATGGCTGATACAAATCATTTTTACAAGTGCTCCATCATCATTGTTCCTTATTATTGATACAAATAAAAAAAATACAAAAAAAGTTTGCAAAATTCTGTTTAAAATAAACCAAACATGCAAGACTAACATTAACAGATCAATTCTTTTCCAGACAAAATGGCGGACGGCAAAAAATGTCCGAAATGTTGTTTTGTTTTTGTTTTTGTTTTTAAGGCGGGGCATAGCAGAGAGGGAATTTGAAAAAGCATTTTCGATATCTGTAAAGGGTTTTTCACTAGTAAGAATGTTGATTTAAAATATCTCTTTTAAAATTCTTCACAGTCAGATTAATAATTGCTGATATCTCCAAATAAAGATTTTACTGGTCTGTAATCAACCTGAGATAACCATAAATACATTATAGATATCTTTAAATGAAAATTTACTAGTAATAATTCAAATTAAAGATATCTCCTATTAAATATTGACTAGTCATAAATCCAATTCAACATGTCTACAACTATATTTTGCCTAGTCATATCTTAGCTTCAGATATATATATATATATATATACAGGTGCATCTCAATAAATTAGAATGTTGTGGAAAAGTTCATTTATTTCAGTAATTCAACTCAAACTGTGAAACTTGTGTATTAAATAAATTCAATGCACACAGACTGAAGTAGTTTAAGTCTTTGGTTCTTTTAATTGTGATGATTTTGGCTCACATTTAACAAAAACCCACCAATTCACTTCAGTCTGTGTGCATTGAATTTATTTAATACACGAGTTTCACAATTTGAGTTGAATTACTGAAATAAATTAACTTTTCCACAACATTCTAATTTATTGAGATGCACCTGTATATATATATATATATATATATATATATATATATAAAACATTTATTAGGATATTGAGTTCTGTAATTGAATTATGACTAGTCAAAACCATATTAAAGATATCTTTAAGTTCTGACTAGTCATAATTCAATTACAGATATCTACAATTGATTTTATTACTAGTAACAACTTAGAGATATCTTAAATTATAATTAGTAATAAATCAATTGTAGATATCTGTAATTACAATTTCTACTAGGGAAAAACTCTATTGTAGATATCTGAAAATAGTTTTCAATGCAATCCTAAAGAAACTAATGCCTGGTAAAAGTTGCATTGCAGATATCTTAAATATTAATCATGACTAGTCAGAAATGCATTGTAGAAATCTTAAATGTGAATTACTACTAGTCAAAAATGCACAGCAGATATCTGAAATTTGAGTTTTGACTGGTCAAAACATAATTATGGATAGTCAAATCTGAATATTAAATGATTAAAGCGCCTGCCATAGGCGGTACGCATCGCACTTCTCTAATTTTGTCTACAGAGTACCGGCAGTTTTTCTTGCGTACCGCCACTTATCAGAGTCTCCCGGTACGATGTAATGTCTTTATTAAATGTAAGTCAGTGATGCGATGAGGCCAGCCAATCACTTTTACTGACCTTCCAAATGATTTTGATACAAATCGCTGCGGTAAACATCCGAGCTGTCTCTGCGTAAAACTCAGCGGTGAGTTTAACAACACTCAACACATGTAACAACAGCATCGGCGCTCGTCAAGCGATCTGTTGTCCAGTTCCGGAGGAGTGCGCGTGTTTGAGCTTGTCTGGCCATAGTTCAGTTACACTCTTCTCCAAAACATGAACCAGCAACTTTTGGGTGAGCGCATTTTATCGAGTCTTAATCAATCAAATGTATTTATGCAAACTATTTAGCTGCTGGGTGCAGTCAAAACTACAGACTTAAAAGCTGTTACAGAAGTGATGTCAGCTTACATGCACAACCTTTTTTAACAAAAGATAAATCAATGATGAAAACCGAAGCTTCAAAGAAAATACACGGGGAAATGTGCATTTTATTCTCAATTCTTTTCTGTAATGCTCATAATAAGATTATGTTAAGTGTCACTGAACTTGCCTATGCACAAATCCTGACAGTGTTTAGTTGTATACAGGTGTGTGTCAGGATTCACAATCCTGAACATCATCAAATCAGTTCATTCACATTTTCTTGATTATTTTTTAACTGCACAAGTATATGGTTCCTGTATGCAAATTCATGTGTGCAGGACAAGAAAAGGCTAATTGTCCCTTCGTTAAATGTGAGGACAATAAAGAAAGGAAAATCAGACATAAGGCTTTTTTTTTTTTTTTTTTTAGTTTTAGGCTACATTTTTTTTTTTTTTTTTAGTTTTAGTTTGCCATTGTTTTCTTATGTGGGTTGATATTGTCAAATATACAGACTTAAGCATATCTAAATGCTCTTCCTCAGTTTTCATAAACAATAACACTACATTGTGTGTTTTTATTTTCAAAGTAAAGCTAATCAAAACCTATTTGTTATTTGAGGGTGTGAGGTCATGTTTGTCCTTCATTTACAGCCAGACCTTAAAATTTACAGCCAGACCTTAAAAATGTTAAACTTTTTTTTAATGTAATTACATACTATTTTAATGTAAATAAATGCATATTATTAACAGTTTTGTTTTTCATATTAACATGTTACAACATTCTACTAAAAAAAAAAAAAAAACTACTGTTTTTCATCTCAGAAAAGACAGTAAAGGCAATAATGGCAAACATTTTTATTAAACGAAAGCATAGGTAATATAATAAATAAAACTTAAATGTAATGTTTCATAATTATTTTGATCCATGTTTTTATTATTCCTAATAATGTGAAATGTGAACTGATTTAAGATCAGTAACTTGTATCTGTAGTGGTTTCTGACTTAAACGAAAATTCCAGGTTCAATACAATTTAAAGAGAGAGTTCACCCAAAAATCATAATTTACTCACCCTCATGCCATCTTAGATTTTAAACAGAATATCTCAGCTCTGTAGTTCCATACAATGCAAGTGTATGGTGACCAAAGCTTTGAAACTACAAAAAGCACATAAAGGAAACATAAAGGTAATCCATGCGACTCCAGTGGTTAAATCCATGTCTTTTGAAGCTATATGATAGGTGTGGGTAAGAAACAGATCAATATTGGCCTTTGTGCATTTTGGAAATTCAAAGTTCTGGTCACCATTTACTCGCTTTGTATGGTCCAACAGAGCTGAGATATTCTTCTAAAAATCCTTAATTTGTGTTCTGCAGAAGAATGAATGTTATACACATCTGGGATGATATAAGGGTGAGTAAATGAGATTTTCATTTTTGGGTGAACTATACCTTTAAGCTCAATAGACAGCATTTGTGGCAAATGTTGATTACAAAATAAATAAAAATTTCGACTCATCCCTCCTTTTCTTTAAAAAATAAAAAAATCTGGGTTACAATGAAAGTGAACAGGGGCAACCCGTAAACATTAAAATACTTACCGTTTCATAATTATAGCCACAAGACGTAAACAATATGCGTGTTAACATGATTTTAGTGTGATAAAATCACTTACTACCATTTTCTATGTAAAGTTATATCCAATTTTGCAACTTTGTTGCCATGATGATGTAACGCAGTAAACTTTAAATCGACCGTAAAAACGTTAAATTAAACAACTTTACTGTAGAAGAATTAATGTAAGTGTTTTAAAAAAATTATAAGCTTCACAATTCTGCCAAAATTGGCCCCATTCACTTCCATTGCAAGTGCCCCACTGTAACCTTGATTTTTGCTTTTATTTATTTATTTATTTAAAAGAAAAAGAGGGACCAGTTAAAATTATTTAATGCGGTTACTAACATTAACCACAAATAGTGTCCATTAAACATAACTTGTATAAAACCTTTTTCCTTCATAGATTACTATTAGTCTGTGTAGAGATCATGTGGAAGAATGCTATGGTGAGCTGGAATGTTTGAGAGATGTACAGTTGAAATCAGAAGTTTACATACACTTAGGTTGAAGTCATTAAAACTCATTTTTTTAACCACTCCACAGATTTCATATTAGCAAACTATAGTTTTGGCAAGTCATTTAAGACATCTACTTTGTGCATGACACAAGTAATTTTTCCAACAATTGTTTACAGACAGATTGTTTCCTTTTAATTGACTGTATCACAATTCTAGTGGATCAGAAGTTTACATACACCAAGTTAACTGTGCCTTTAAGCAGCTTGGAAAATTCCAGAAAATTATGTCAAGCCTTTAGGTAATTAGCCAATTAGCTTCTGATAGGCTAATTGAGGTAAATTGGAGGTGTACCTGTGGATGTATTTTAAGGCCTACCTTCAAACTTAGTGCCTCTTTGCTTGACATCATGGGAAAATCAAAAGAAATTAGCCAAGACCTCAGAAAAAAAATGGTGGACCTCCACAAGTCTGGTTCATCCTTGGGAGCAATTTCCAAATGCCTGAAAGGTACCACGTTCATCTGTACAAACAATAGTACGCAAGTATAAACACCATGGGACCATGCAGCCATCATACCGCTCTGGAAGGAGACGCATTCTGTCTCTAGGAGATGAATGTAGTTTTGTGCAAAAAGTGCAAATCAATCCCAGAACAACAGCAAAGGACCTTGTGAAGATGCTGGAGGAAACAGGTAGACAAGTATCTATATCCACAGTAAAACAAGTCTTATATCGACATAACCTGAAAGGCTGCTCAGCAAGAAAGAAGCCACTGCTCCAAAACTGCCATAAAAAATCCAGACTACAGTTTACAAGTGCACATGCGGACAAAGATCTTACTTTTTAGAGAAATGTCCTCTGGACTGATGAAACAAATTGAACTGTTTGGCCATAATGACCGTCGTTATGTTTGGAGGAAAAAGGGTGAGGCTTGCAAGCCGAAGAACACCATCCCAACCGTGAAGCATGGGAGTGGCAGCATCATGTTGTGGGGGTGCTTTGCTGCAGGAGGGACTGGTGCACTTAACAAAATAGATGGCATCATGAAGGTAAATTATGTGGATATATTGAAGCAACATCTCAAGACATCAGCCATGAAGTTAAAGCTCAGTGGCAAATGGGTCTTCCAAATGGACAATGACCCCAAGCATACCTCCAAAGTTGTGGCAAAATGGCTTAAGGACAACAAAGTCAAGGTAATGGAGTGGCCATCACAAAGCCCTGACCTCAATCCGATAGAAAATTTGTGGGCAGAATCTGAAAAAGCATGTGCGAGCAAGGAGGCCTACAAACTTGACTTAGTTACACCAGTTCTGTCTGGAGGAATGGGCCAAAATTCCAGAAACTTATTGTGAGAAGCTTGTGGAAGGCTACCCAAAATATTTGACCCAAGTTAAACAATTTAAAGTCAATGCTACCAAATACTAACAAGTGTATGTAAACTTCTGACCCACTGGGAATGTGATGAAAGAAATAAAAGCTGAAATAGATTATTCTCTCTACTATTATTCTGACATTTCTCATTCTTAAAATAAAGTAGTGATCCTTACTGACCTAAGACATGGAATGTTTTCTAGTTTATTCAGGTCTAAAGAGATGAACATTTTCAACACCTATTAAAACACTTTGCTTGTAAAAATTTACTATACAACAGTTAGTTCAGACTGGACAAATGGCGTTCAAATGTGTGACAGCACTGTGACAATTCATGGAGTTTATATTCAGATCCATGCTTTCTTGCATTGGCAAATGAGCTAAAAGTGTGCTAATTGTTTTAATAATTAAGGCCCATAGAGTAAGCTCCAGTGGCAGAGCAATCCTCCAATGTGCTGAACAATGTAACTATATTAAACTGCTCTAATTGAGGTGCTCATTGAGGACAAAGGGAGAGGTTCAGAATCAGAAAGAGAACAGAGGAAGTGGACACAATTTCTGTTTAAAAAAAAAAATGTACACAGGACTATTTACCCTCATATGAGGCCTGCACAAGCAATCTCACTCACTAAAATCACCATTGTGAGCTGAAGAACTGGGAAGGGCTTTTTTTGTAATTTCAAGTTATTGAACTAACTTGACAGCAAGGTTATGTGAAAAGAGAAGACAAGATGAGTTCCACGAAGGGTTAAAAGGAGAACAATGACAAAACCTCCACAGCAATTAATTCTTCATAGCATGCTAAGCTGAATTATAAAGTGAAACTTTGTAATCTTTTTTCTCCTCTTTCATCTTTCCTAGCTATCTCTTGTTTTCATGCTCATTTTTCTTCACAGGTTACTCTCCTGTGTGTCAGTACCAGTGGAGGAGATGGGATGCAGACCTCCATTATCATTGAGCCTCTTGGCACGGTACGTCTCGTAGTGGATGTTATGAGTGACCTCTTTCAGGTCCTGGAGGTGAGACCTAAGCACATGATAACAATATTGTTATAATTTAGTCACTAATCATTTTTAGAAAAGTTAATGCAATGTTATTATAATAGCTTAATTATAGAAGACATTTATTAAAGACTATGAAGATTGTGAATGTGAAAGTTAAATTCAAACTGGTAATCTAAATCTTTCAGAAAGCAATACAAATGTATTGATCACATATATAATAACAAATAATGTTTTATACATCACCTGATCAGGAAATCACGAAGTAAGGAGAATTCGCAGTGATTTGGGTTTTCAACTACAGGGACAAAAAAATAACTTGTCAGAAAGTATGTACCACTGCCACATTCTGAACAAAATACTGTATTGGTTTATTGTAAAATTAGATATTCTTAGTATGCAGCACCTTTATAGCCTAATTACAAGTAAAAAAAAAAAAAAAAAAAAAGTAGTTTGGATCAGATTTTTGAACATTTTAACATTGTTCTGTATTCTATATCAGGTAAAACTTTATGAAATAAGTAATAATGGAATGTGACCTAACAGGGTGGAATTAACACCAACATTTCTTTTAAAATACATTACATCAGAGGTGTCCAAAGTCCGGCCCGTGGGCCATCTGCGGCCCTCCGACTGCTCTGATGCGACCCGTGAAAGATTTTAAAAATAGAACATAATTTGGCCCGCTATGGAAAAATTATATCTAATTCATATTCTGGAAACTGGATGTCGCCATCACGTAGGCTACAGTCACTATTCACAGCACATCGTCTCCGCTAGTGCTTTCTGTGTCGCCCACCAGCATCGGCGTTACTAGATCCATTTTAGGAGGGCTTCAGCCCCCCTAAAATTCATCTAAGCCCCCTAAAAATCTGTGACTTTGCAATCAGCACGTTAGTGTTTTAAACAGCTGCAGCTGTTCGCAACACCGCACTTGGTAGAAGCGCGAGGCACTTTGGTGGCTTTTCAAGGCTGACTAAAGTGCAAGCCAATAGCATTGGAGTGCAGGCTGTGTAGGCATGTTGCTCGTTTAGTTCGGTAATCTCATTAACAAGGAGAGAAAGGGGCTGGATTAATTAAGAGTAAAATTGACTAATGACATTGCAATGACATCAGGATGTAATTAAAACCTGTAATTACTTTTAGGCTATGCTGTCATTTTTGTATATGAATATTAGACAGTTGTTTTGAATGATGTAAACACAGAAAAAAACAAACAACAAAAACACTATCTTTGCTAAAGAGTGGAATACACTAAATGTGCACATCTAAAGGCAGTTGCACACCGGACGAGAAGCGTCGCTCCACGGCTAGGAAACGGTACAGGTACCGGTACGGTTTTAGCCCACACAAAGATGCACAAACTGACAATACTCTCCCAGAACATCTGTACTGTAGTGGGAAATATGGTGTAATTAACTGGTTCATTCTTATGTTTCGTTAAAACAAGAAAAATGATTAACTGGCTTTCCAGCACCATTTGAGTGAGGACATACTGTACTGTTGGAGAGAGAGCGCTTAAAACACTTGCACAGAGGGGCCTGGGTAGCTCAGCAAGTATTGACGCTGACTACCACCCCTGGAGTCGCAAGTTCAAATCCAGGGTGTGCTGAGTGACTCCAGCACGGTCTCCTAAGCAACCAAATTTGCCCGGTTGCTAGGGAGGGTAGAGTCACATGGGGTAACCTCCACGTGGTCGCGATTAGTGGTTCTCGCTCTCAAAGGGGTGCGTGGTAATTTGTGTGTGGATCGCGGAGGGTAGGATGAGCCTCCACATGCTGGGAGTCTCCGGTGTCATGCACGAGCCACATGATAAGATGCGTGGATTGACGGTCTCCGAAGCGGAGGCAACTAAGACTTGTCCTCCACCACCGAGATTGAGGTGAGTAACTGCGCCACCATGAGGACCTACTAAGTAATGGGAATTGGGCATTCTAAATTGGGAAAAAAGATGATAAAAAAAATAAAATAAATAAAAAACACTTGCACAGCTATGCCTGATGCACGCGCTCAGCTTGCATATGCGCGTCTACAAAATCAAATGAAGCGCAATCATTTTGATCAAATTAAAATTGTATTTGTAACGCATTTAACAACAGAACAGAGACAACAACTGAAAAAGAGAAATTCCTTGCATCACTTCATAACAGGAAAATGTAATCTGATTCTGATTATTGTGATGAGTATAATATTTCATATAAGAGTAAGACACCACTGTTCCATAAACAGTAAGTGTTCTATGGGAGTAAAATCTTTATTCACATGTACGGCCTTCACAACCATACCATAGAGCACAAATTATGATCAAAACTTGCATAATATTAAGCGTACAATTTAAGATTATGCGTAGTGGCAATGTAGTAGCATCTAGCCTTTTCTTTTTTATTATCACAGCGATGCGGCCCATGGCACCATTTTTTTTTCCTCATTTGGCCCCTGACCGAAAAGTCTGGATACCCCTGCATTACCTGTAGCTATTTTATATATATATTTATATATATATATTCTCTGCTTACAAATGAATGATTGAAATAATCAGTTAAATAAATATTTTCACTGTTGTCTAACAATCAATATGTGACGATAAACCTTCAAAAAGATCACAAATAGAAATATTTGTATTAGTATGTGTGTATAAGGACTGTCAAATAGATTACATTTTTTTAATTGAATTAAACACGAGATGGCCATTAAATTAATTGCAAATAATCACATATCAATATTTGCTGAGAAAGGCCCCCAAATAAAGATAATTCAATATATAATAATAAAAAATTATAAACATAATATATTAGACACTAAATTTTTGTGGCAGACAAGGGATTAGATACAAAAAGTGGCTTTAGAAGTCAATTTATTGTTATCATTATTATTACTGGCCTGCAGTCCACACCAGTCCATTTTACAAGCGAGTTTGTCAATCTGTTCCTGTTTGTGGTCGACAAGGCTGTTCTTAGTTCTTACATCTGTCTTCGCTATTTTTGTTGGTCTAGGTACACACGGTCAGACTGACTCTTTCTGAGCATCTCACTTAGACTGCTTCATTTTTATGACACTGGGTCATGTTAAATGCAGTTTGAAACTTTGAAAAACACGTCTCGAGACCCCTGAATTCGGAGTTGTGCTCCATCCAGCTGTCTTTGAGCACAAGAACACATCCTATGTGAAAGGCTCCTTTACTTGTTTAATGTTGCCTGCTCTTGGTAAGTGTGGTTTGTTGCCTGCACAACTGTGCGCTACCTGTTCAGATGGAGCTGCGCTTACTGCCCCCAGCTGACTGTGACTGCAAAAACATGAATGTGGTGCTTCAAGCTTGAATTGCTTCTTACAGAATTTACAAACAGTTAGGGGGCATGAGAAATTTTAGCCGCTTTTCCACCATCAGGCCAAACGGTTCTGAGCACAGTACGGAACGGTTACATTATCATTTCCACTGGAGTACAGTCTAGCACGGAACGATTATAAACCGTTCTCGGCCTGGAATTCTCAGCACGGTTAGCTAACCGTACTCAAAAGTTCTCAACCATGCTGGTAGAATGTCTGTGGCAACTCGCTTAGTATATCTTCACTATTTTATTATGATGGTTTAACTAGCACTGTAGACTTTTCAATACGCCTTTTTCGTCAGGGAAATAGATTACTAGCTCATTTAAACTCAAAATACATCAATATATTCTCATATACTATTTTCATATAGTACTTATATAATATTTTGTCAATAAATATCCTTTTTTGCTAGTCTGGGAACTTTTACCTTTCTGCATGTTTGTGTCGGTTGGCAAACACAAGCCCTCAGCAAATGATGGTAAACCTCTCGCCTTTTTCTCTGTACTTTCCTTTTTGCGACATGGTCTGTGTCTTTGCTGTTTGTTAGCTGAGTAAAACCAGGGGAAAAAGCAGTCCTAAAAACTGGAATGTGTGACCATCCTCCATAGCGCGCTGCACTCGCTCCAATGTTTACCTCTCATGGCATCGCCAAAAGACGGATCTGTTACGTACCACAGTGGAAAAAGAAACCTTATGCTTTCCCTATACTGACTATCAAACATTCATAAACTCCAAAATTTTCCACAACACACACCACAGAAAAGTGTGTTAGATTGTTATAATTTGCAGTCTGGACAACTCAGTTAGGAGTTCAAAAGTTTACTGCAAGCTAATAAGCAAAAGTGTATTCAGAACTGTTATGGAAACTATTTAGTTTAATGCATGATGCCCCAGGACCTTAATTCTGTTTCAAATCAGTTGAATTTAAAGGAAGAACATAGGTGAAGAGATTTAATGTAGAGTTTTAATGTTGGCTATTTAGTAGACACCTGTGGTGTCCACATAGAAAGCTAGATCACCTTACAGAATACAAGGTCTATGTGGAGCATGTCTAAATTCAGACACAAATCGTTCAGCTCACTCACCCTCCACCACTCCCCAGGCTGTCTTCCTCCCCAAAACTCGTTTGCCATTGACCTGGTACTCTTTATCACTTCCTACCACAGCAAAGGGCATTGACTCCTGTAATACACAAATTTAATGGGACAAACATAATGTGAAAACACATGGGCCAGTATAGAGACAGAAAGAGAAAGAACAACATGCAAGACTTGGCCAGTGAGAAGAGGTAAGACTGGGAGAGAAGTGAGGATGAGAGAACAAACAGCTGAAAAAAAGCACTTGATGATCAAATTAAACTGAAACTTTTCCGTAACAGTTCAACTTTTAAAATTGCTGTTTAAAAGTTTAAATGCAGAATTCGATGAAAGACTTTTCAGTCTACCATAAATGTGTATGGCTGAAATGACTATAAGTGTAAACTGTAACTCATTGGCATATAAATGAATACTTACTTTTACATAAGACTGACAAAATGCAGTGCTCTTACCCTGATCTTATCATTATCACTCTTATCCTCCATGTCTTCATCAAATTCTTTCTGTGGATAACACTCGATTCCATAAACCTCCAGCTCCTTCCTCACCTACAAGGAATGATGGAGAAATGCAGTAACTGTATGATATATGGCATAAACACACAATCAGTTCATAATTTTGTAAGAACAGGTCTGTTAATCTGTTTGTTTATTTCGTCATTCTTTCTCACCCTCTGTTTGAATTCAGTTTTCTCATCAGGAGTGAGCGTGTCAGATTTGGCGATGACAGGAATGATGTTAACCACACGACTCAGATGTTTCATGAACTCAATATCCAACTGGCGAAGCCTAAGGAGAAATAAAGTGGAAAGGGATCGGCTGACAGGAGCAGATATTATTACAGGGACAGTGGCCTGCCTGAGATTCACATATGCCATATTTGACTATAACAGTTGAGTCAAGCAGTCCAGCACATCAGTGTAACTGGCTGAATGAGATGCACTCATGCATGCTGCTGTAACCGATCCTGCTCGACCTGCTCCGAACGAGATTCAAAATGCTGTCTCCTGCATGGGAGGCAGGCACGCTAACAAGGACGCTAAAGGCTACAGCCTCTAGCATCAGTTGCTAGTGCACCTATCGAGGCCAGGGGAGTGAGGTTTACACACACTGCACAGCACATACCAGCTGGCTAACGTTACACTCACCCCTAAACCTCACTCCCATCCGGATCACGGCACCACTGTAATCGATCCCTCCGAGCAGGATTCGAACCAGGGTCTCCGGAATTGGAGGAGGACACACTAAAAAGGATGCTAAAGGCTACAGCCTCTAGCGTCAATCGCTAGTGCACCTCTTGAGGCCAGGGGAGGTTTACACACACACACACACACACTGCACAGCACATACCAGCTGGCTACCATTACACTGCCTCAAATGAACACAACAGCTTGTGCTAATTAACACATCAATGTTGTGGTATGAATACCCTGCCTAATTAAGCAGTGAAATCCAGAGGTCTTATTGCTGTCCTCTGTAGAGGACAGTTTAGTCAATTACAGCTAAGAGACAGTTGCAGCACATTTAGCCCAATTGTTTACAGCATGTAACACCATGAACACTGGATTATCCCTATATCTCAAGGTTCTTCTTCATCCTGGATTCCTCACTGACCATAATTCTTCCAAAGGCTTTGCACTAATTAGGTAAACTGTAGTTCCATACACTTTGTGAGCTATTTTACAAGGTAAATCAGCTGAAGTATGTGTCAATAGGTGAAGTACATAGTCAGAACTCACGAGTGTCCGGTTGGCAAAATGAAGTACAGGCAGCAGTGCACTCTGGTATCTGGGATACGTTTTTTGCGAGCAATGTTCACTTCTTCCTTCAAAAACTTCTCATACTGTTCATTGATGTATTTGGAGATGGGCTCCCAACTAGGAAAACAAAGCAACGTGGTTATTTAAGTAAATGCCAAAAATAACTGCAGAAATAAATTCAAATGTTGATACAGCAAATAAAAACAACAACAACCCATATGGAATGTTTTTTTCTATAAAGCAATTAAGTGACACTGAAAAACACTGTGTGCCTTTACAGAGTTGCCAAGCCAGACTCACATTTGGCATCTCAACAAATGGTCTGATTACTGTAACAGTGTCTATGGCGATTAATTTACCGGCAAATTTGAAGGTAAAAACATTGACCTTCTGTAACTTGGATTAGTTGAGGCACTGGTCTTGAACCGAGGTTTAAAGATTCTTGGGTTGTTTCTTTAACCATTGAGCTAACTCACAGTCCTGGAAAAGTTGGACCCAAACGCAGGCAGGTAAATAACAGAGATAGATAACTCAAATGTCTTTTAATGAAGAGAAAAGATAAACTTTACATAAGCACAAGTATAGCACAATGAATGCAAACTCAAGACTGAGCAATGAAACACAAAACCAAGATAACTTAAACAGAGAGAAAAACAAGCTCAAAATTAAACACAGGTGTGCATGATGATTGGCAATCTAATGAAAACAGGAACTTCTGATCATAAAAGGAAAACCAAAGGGAAAAGAATGCCATCTAGTGGCCAGTCATATTGCACCTGGTTCTTCTTACAGGACCCCTCCTTCTAGGAATGGCCCCTAACGTTCCCTCAGAGTCTCTAGCATTACATTCTCTTATCAATTTAGGGTCTAGAATGTCCCATGCTGTCACCCAGGACCGCTCTTCAGGTCCATAGTCCTCCCAGTCCACCAAATATTGTAGTCTTCCTTGCACCTGCCGAGAATTTAAGATGCGTCAAATGCTGTATGCTGGTTGCTCCTGAATGATCCAAGGAGCTGGAGGAGGTTGAACAGTGGGAGACGGGATTACATAGCAAGGGCTTCAGTCATGAAATGTGAAAGGTGGGATGAATCCTCAGTGACCGTGGTAAATGAAGCTTATAGCTGACAAGGTTAATTCTTTGAAGAACCTTAAAGGGGCCAATGAATCGAGGGGCCAGTTTTCTGGATTCCACCTTAAGCAGAATGTCCTTCATTAACAGCCATACCCATTCCCCAGTACACAGAGATGGTCCCAGCCTGCGTTGGCGGTTAGCCTGATGCTGTTTTTGAAGTTGGGCTCTTTGGAGAGCTGCTCGGGCCCTCCGCCATGTTCATCTGCATTGCTGGACCAACAGTTCTACTGATGGTACTCCAACCGCCAGTCTTTTTCCGGGAACTGAGGTGGTTGATAACCATACTGACATTCGTATGGGGACATACCTATGGAGGTCTGGGTGTTCCGAGCATATTCTGCCCAGATAAGCTGACTACTCCAAGTGGGTGGGTTGGACAAAGCCTGGCACCTCAGAACTCTCTCCATCTCCTGGTTCACTCTTTCTGTCTGCCCGTTAGATTGTGGGTGGAAACCAGATGACAGGCTGGTAGATGTCCCGATCAACCTGCAGAAGGCTTTCCAAAACCTGGAAGTAAACTGTGAACCACGATCCAAGACAATGTCTGTGGGAAGACCAAGTAACCTGCATACATGTTTTAAAACTAACTGAGCTGTCTCTCAGGCAAATGGGATTTTGGGTAGAGGAACAAAATTACAGTCTCGATCTCCAATATCATAGTTTTGTTCTGCAGAAGAGAGGCATTGAGAGAAGAAAGCATAAGGGTGAAGTTTGTTATCTGTAATCGATCGCTGTGACAATATAGCGCCCACTCCTACATCAGAAGCATCAACTTCCACAATAAAAGGATGCTCAGGATCAGGTAGAGTCAATATTGGGGCAGAAATAAATCGACATTTGAGATCTACAAAAGCCTTGTTTGCCTCAGTTGTCCACTGAAGGTGTTTGGGATTACCCTTGGTCAGAGCACTGAGTGGGGTAGCAATAGTACTGAAAATCCTGACGAACTTCCTAGAAAAATTGACAAATCCAAGGAAACGCTGAACTTGTTTGACTGATATTGGTTGGGGCCATTCTCTGACATTTTGAACTTTCTTTGGGTCCATCTGGACCTGACCACTAGAAATGATGAACCCCAAGAAGGAAACAGTGGAAATGTGAAATTCACTTTTTTCAAGTTTGATGAGAAGATTGTTGCTCAGGAGCTGTTGGAGGATCTGGCAGACATATTGAATGTGTTCTTGGAGGTTTTTAGAGAAGATGAGGTTGTCATCGAGGTATACATATGTGAATCTGTTGAGCATCTCCCTGAGCACATCATTAATGAAAGACCGGAAGACTGCAGTGGCGTTAACCAATCCAAATGGCATCACCACATACTCATAGTGGCCTGTCGATGTTATGAAGGCAGTCTTCCATTCATCTCCCTGTTGAATACGGACCAGATTATAGGTACTACGAATATCCAACTTGGTAAAGATGGTGGCACCCTGAAGAAGCTCTAGAGCAGTTGTCATTAGAGGTAGAGGGTAGTGGTTCTTGATGGTGATTTTTTTAAACCCCTGTAGTCAATACATGGCCTTAGACTCCCATCTCTCTTGCCAACAAAGAAACTTGCACCAGCAGGAGATGTAGAGTGACGGATGAAACCAGTGGCGAGAGCATCTTTGAAATAATCCTCAATGGCATTCCTTTCTGGTGCTGAAAGGGAGAAGAGTCTTCCTCTTGGAGGGTATGTACCCGGTAAAAGGTCTACTACACAGTCATATGCTCGATGGGGGGAAGCATGGAAGCCTTTCTTTTACTGAATACCTCCAACAGATCATGATACACAACTGGGACTCGGTTCAGAAATAGTAAGGGAGGGGGGCCTGGGTAGCTCAGCGAGTAAAGACACTGACTACCACTCCTGGAGTCACGAGTTCGAATCCAGGGCAAGCTGAGTGACTCCAGCCTGGTCTCCTAAGCAACCAAATTGGCCCGGTTGCTAGGGAGGGTAGAGTCACATGGGGTAACCTCCTCATGGTCACTATAATGTGGTTCTCGCTCTCGGTGGGGCGTGTGGTGAATTGTGCATGGATGCCGCAAAGAATAGCGTGAAGCCTCCACACGCGCAATGCCTCCGCACTATGTAACGCACTCAACAAGCCATGTGATAAAATGCGCGGATTGACGGTCTCAGACATAGAGGCAACTGAGATTCGTCCTCCGCCACACAGATTGAGATGAGTCACTATGCCACCACGAGGACTTAGAGCACATTGGGCATTCCAAGAAATGGAGAAAGGGAGAAAATCAAAAAAGAAGGAAAAAAGAAATAGTAAGGGAACAAGGAGGAATTACTTGGGATTCAGGAGACTCTGAGTGCTTTAGAATGGGTGTTGGAGACACGAGAGGTGAAATTGTCTCAGGAGGGGCAAAAGACCTGAGAGGGCTCGTTGGTAACTTGAGAAAAACGGGGCTTGGAAGAGGTCACTGAAGACTCGAGAGGGGCAGTAAAACGGTAGGTCTGCAAACAGGTTATAATGCAATTCTTGTCCCATCCTCTCAGGGATCCATGAGGCCAGTCAAATTGGGGATTGTGTTGTGTTAACCAAGGAAACCCAAGAATAAGTTGAAATTCTGAGGAGTGGACGAGGTGGGAGGAGAGCCTCTCTAGGTGTTCACCAATGCGCATATGAAGAGGAACTGTTACATGGTGAATCTTTCCTGGACTCAGTGGCCTTCGTCTAATGCAGTAACTTTCAAAGTAGAGTTCATGTTAATAAGTGGTATCTTTAGTTGCTTTGCCAGATGAATATCCAAGAAATTTCCTGCTGCCCTGGAATCCACAAAGGCCGAAAGGGTATACTTTTGATCACCATAGAATAGATACTTTTAGCAGGACACCAGGAAGCACAGTTCTGGGAGGAACCGTAGAGCTCGTCAAAAGTCTCCCTTCCTTGGACGAGCCTTGGCTTCCCCCAACAACTCGGAACAAGATGCACGGAAATGACCTGGTTTACCACAGTAAAGACAGCATTTTTCCCTCATGCGCCGTTCACGTTCACTGCTGGATAGCCGGGCCCTCCCAAGCTGCATGGGTTCATCTTGGATTGTTGGCACAGAGACTACAGAGGTTGGGATCTGGTTCCACAGAATGGTTCTTGGGAGGCACCAGGTCTGAGATTGTTCACCCTGTCGTTCCTTCTTCCTCTTTCTCAAGTGATTTAAGGTGGATGGCTACTTATACGTTTTCCTGTATCCTTGATTGGATCTCTAACAGCCAACTCCTCTTTTAACTGACTCGACAGTCGCTGGTAGAAAGCTGTAGACAAAGCTTCATCATTCCACCCACTCTCTATGGCCAAAGTCTGGAGCTCAATGGCATATTCGGCCACAGTGTGACTTCCTTGGTGCAGATTAAAAAGATGGATAGAGGCTTCTCAACCTTGGAGAGGATGATCGAACACTCTTTTTAATTCTTGAATGAAGGCAGGTACATTGGAGCACATTGAGTCCTGCCGTTCCCACACCGCAGTGGCCCAAGATAATGTAAACATACAAAAACACGAATTTGTGAAACGATGACGTCATGCGCACGTGTATTACTTGTTATATAAAGAATGATGGATTGATAGGCATCAATTTGAGATGTATAATTATCAATATGAATACTGGTGTCCATGCAAATAACAATAATCAACAATTTATTCATTTGGAGTGTTTTGTATGGAGTGTGAACATTGTACAGTAGGCAGAACTATGTATGGATTCAAATGGGAAAATGTACATGTATTTTAAATGTTTTTTATTTATTTACTTAATTTTATTTGATGTACCTTTACCCTGCAATTCATTCACCCACCGCTTATGTGCAGTTGTGCTCAAAAGTTTGCATACCCTGGCAGAAATTGTGAAATTTTGGCATTGATTTTGAAAATATGAAATATTGATTTTAAGGATAGTGATCATATGAAGCCATTTATTATCACATAGTTGTTTGGCTCCTTTTTAAATCATAATGATAACAGAAATCACCCAAATGGCCCTGATCAAAAGTTTACATACCCTTGAATGTTTGGCCTTGTTACAGACACACAAGATGACACACAGGTTTAAATGGCAATTAAAGGTTAATTTACCACACCTGTGGCTTTTTAAATTGCAATTAGTGTCTGTGTATAAATAGTCAATGAGTTTGTAAGCTCTCACGTGGATGCACTGAGCAGGCTAGATACTGAGCCATGGGGAGCAGAAAAGAACTGTCAAAAGACCTGCGTAACAAGGTAATGGAACTTTATAAAGATGCAAAAGGATATAAAAAGATAGCAAAAGCCTTGAAAATGCCAGTCAGTACTGTTCAATCAGTTATTAAGAAATGGAAAATTCGGGGATCTCTTGATACCAAGCCAAGGTCAGGTAGACCAAGAAAGATTTCAGCCACAACTGCCAGAAGAATTGTTTGGGATACAAAGGAAAAACCCACAGGTAACCTCAGGAGAAATACAGGCTGCTCTGGAAAAAGATGGAGTGGTTGCTGCAAGGAGCACAATATGACGATACTTGAACAAAAATTAGCTGCATGGTCGAGTTGCCAGGAAGAAGCCTTTACTGCGCCAATGCCACAAAAAAGCCCGGTTACAATATACCCGACAACGCCTTGACACGCCTCACAGCTTCTGGCACACTGTAATTTGGAGTGACAAGACCAAAATAGAGCTTTATGGTCATAACCATAAGCGCTATGTTTGGAGAGGTGTCAACAAGGCCTATAGTGAAAAGAATACCATCCCCACTGTGAAGCATGGTGGTGGCTCAATTATGTTTTGGGGGTGTGTGAGCTCTAAAGGCACGGGGAATCTTGTGAAAATTGATGGCAAGATGAATGCAGCATGTTATCAGAAAATACTGGCAGACAATTTGTATTCTTCTGCACGAAAGCTGCACATGGGACGCTCTTGGATTTTCCAGCATGACAATGACCCTAAGCACAAGGCCAAGTTGACCCTCCAGTGGTTACAGCAGAAAAAGGTGAAGGTTCTGGAGTGGCCATCACAGTCTCCTGACCATAATATCATCGAGCCACTCTGGGGAGATCTCAAACGTGTGGTTCATGCAAGACAACCAAAGATTTTGCATGACCTGGAGGCATTTTGCCAAGACGAATGGGCAGCTATACCACCTGCAAGAATTTGGGGCCTCATAGACAACTATTACAAAAAACTGCACACTGTCACTGATGCTAAACGGGGCAATACACAGTATTAAGAACTAAGGGTATGCAGACTTTTGAACAGGGGTCATTTCATTTTTTTTCTTTGTTGCCATGTTTTGTTTTATGATTGTGCCATTCTGTTATAACCTACAGTTGAATATAAATCCCATAAGAAATAAAAGAAATGTGTTTTGCCTGCTCACTCATGTTTTCTTTAAAACTAGACATATATTACCAACTCACCAAGGGTATGCAAACTTTTAAGCACAACTGTATATAGCCTATAGACAGAGATGTGATGCCATGTACAGAATTTAATGGTATGCTTAGAATATGAAAACATGAGGCTTGTTAGATCCAGTTTACACAAGATCTCTCTCTCCGTCAGAAGATATCCATATATCAGAGTTCTGTCTGATATCCAAAACCAGTTAACATCAACAGCTTGTTATATTAACTTACTCTCCTAACAGCCCAAGAGTCAGCAGGTGGAATACAGAAGAAGGCAGGAGATGAAGTGATGGTAAAAATGAGCAGAGTTTATTGAATAATCTTCAGGGTTCAGTCTATAGGCATGCGTGCGAGTACTTCAAAACAATGCGCGAGACATTCAAAATTACAATGGCGGACTACAGGACTGTGTTTGTGCTGCTCAAGATTTTGAGTTTATTGACGCTTCTCCAGCAAAGTAATTGTATTAATAAAGCAACCACATCGTCCATCCAGACAAAATTGCTCGATGCTTTTGCCAACTTCATTGTTTGTATTCGCTGCTCTGTGGAAGAATGCTCATGTACGCAGGCGCGTAGTGTTTCTTTACAAAGTGACATCGCCAACTACTGGCCTGGCATGCATAATACAGCGTTTTTAGTCGTTTTTTGTGAACGGGATTGTTTTGACAACATTGTCGTCTGTACGCGAAACTTTTCAAAAACGCAAAGGAAAAACTTCCGTTTTTAGTACACCGTTGTCATGTAAACGTTCCCTAAGTAACAGCTGAAATGAATAATACAGCTGACATAGTTTCCTTCAACAGTTCAGTTTCCTGTTTAATGTGGGATTTGTGTTCCCAGAAGGATGCAGTGGCATTTTGGATAATTTGTTGAAAGGTAATGGCACCCTCCATCATGTGTCTGTGAAATCACATAATTCTGATTAAATAGATAAATCACATATTACTCACCAATAATCGTTATTAATTTGGTCCCCAAAGCCTGGTGTGTCAACAACGGTTAACTTCATCTTCACACCTCCTTCCTCAATCACTGAAAAAAAAAATTAATCAGTTACAAATACATTATGTTAGATTGCAGTGATTTAGATTCTATACATGTATAAAAACAGAATCACAGGATACAAAGATTCAGTGTCACATGATGATACCAGGAAAAAGTGCTAGCACACACTTATAATATAGATCTATTTCTTCAATTCTGCCAATTCTGAGAAACATTTTACCAAAAAAAAAAAAAAAAAAAACCCTTTCGGAAATATAATCTTATAAAATGTAAATTCTGTTATCATTTCCTCATCCTCATGTCATTCCAAAGCCCTATGAGTTTCTTTCTTCCACGAAACATAAAAGCTAAAATTATTAAGCGTATTTTGTCCTTTTCCATAGAACAAAATATGGATGGTCAGAAAAATCATCATAAAATTGTCTATGCTGCAATCTTAAACCTGGCACAATGCATCTTGAGGCAACAAGTCGGAATACAAGTTGGAGATTTGCAAGCTATGATAGAGGGTAATATTTGCAAATAATAGCAAATTAAATGAGTAAATGATGCCTGCATTTTTTGCACAGGCACACTATTATTACGATTTAAGATACTTTTCCAGCTGACTTGTAAAGACATCCAGTCAATGCCTGTAACTGTAACACTGTCACAACAATATTACACAAGGGTCTACACACAGTCAACACATATCCCTTTGATGAAATATCTATCCTAGTAGTGCCTTTTTCTGAAAACCATTTTGGTACTTTGGATACCATTTAGCTTTCCAGCTGTTCTCTTACCTCTTACTGTTCTCTGGGTATAATTCACCATCAGGGTATTCCACACCCAGCCTCCTAACTTGCCCTGGGCACAACACATGCCAGTCTAGACACTGAATTGGGTCCTCTCTTACGCACAAGCACCTATAGATATGTTATTAACTGCATAGGAACAAAAACAACATCAGGACCTTATCAAACTGAAACTCATTGGTTGTAAACAAAACAAACATTCTAAAAAGGCTGACAGTATGCCCCGTGACAAGGAGTGGTGTACTGATTACGTGACCAGACACAGGCTAAGTCATTCTTAATTAGTCTATGAAATCTATTTCTGTCAAGTGAAAGGTTTGACATTTTAAAACAACCCTATATCAACCAGTGGTAACATTCTTTCCTTGACAAAGGAAGGGATGCAATATGAGAAATGGGAACCAAGAGCTTGTGATGTTTGGCCCATTTGCTCTGTTTTGAATGCTATACAAACTGAGACACTGTGAAAGCAAAGGTTCATCCAAAAAATGAAAAGTCTGACATCATTTGCTCACCTTCATGTCATTAAAAATATGGTAACACTTTATTTTAAGGGTCCACAATAATGCACTACTTAAGCATGAATTAGGTAGTTATTAATAATTAAATTCATGTAGAGTAAGGCTATCTTAGTCAGAATTTACAATTTATTAAATGTCTTTATTTTGTATAGAAAGTAAAGTAATTAATGCTCAATTTCAGCATTTATTACAATTCTGTCTACACAAAAATTGGACATTTAATAAGTAGTAAATTACGGCTAAGATAGCCTTACTGTACATTCAGTTATGTATTAATGACTGTCTTTCATGCTTAACTAGTACTTTATTGTGGACCCATAAAATAAAGTGTTACCACAAATACATATGATTATCTTTCTTCCGTAGACTACAAAATGAGAAGTTTAACAGAATCTCAGAGCTGTGGACAGCTGCTGATCTCCAGAAATGCCACAAAAAAAGAGCATCATAAAAGTACTCCATATGACATGTGCACTATAGCCCTATATACAGTAAGTTTTCTGAAGCCACTGTTTAAAATTCAGACTGAAATTTAAATATAATGTTAAATATAATATTTAAAGTTAACTGAAATATAAGTTAACATTCACTGAAAAAATTCCCTGCACTGCAGCTCTTAAATTTCATGTGTAATTCTGCATTGTGTGGAAAAGTGCAGCTCAGAGATTCTCCTTTTGTGTTCCCTGGAAGAAAGAAAATCATATGGGTTTGGAATGACATGAGGGTGAGTAAATGATAACTATTTATTGTTTAAAAGTCATTAGAAGCCTGTCCTCTTACCATGAGAAACAGATTTAATCTCTACAGTCTTTGTAATCTTCTCATCACGACTCCAGCCTGTGCTTCTCCTGCTCACCTGTGACTTAAACAGAGTATTCACTAAGGTGGATTTCCCCAGACCACTTTGACCTGAGAGATTGAGTAAAACAACAAAGAAATGGTGAGGTTGTGAAACTGAAGAGGTGAATAGGAATGAACTATGAGAACAGAAACAAACTGCATTTCTTCTCCACCCACCAACTACCATGATGTTGAAATCAAAGCCGGTCTTCATGGTCTTCTTCCGCATCTGCTCAATGATGGTGTCTATCCCAATGTATCCAAGCAATGCAGATCCTCGACCTGACCCTTGCCCACCTCCCCCTGTTTCCTGGGGTGAACGCACAAAGGGGACGCTGGAAGGCGGTGCCACATGAGAGGGTTTGGCTGGGACGGCCGGTTTAGGTCTCACTTCAGGGGGGACAATTTCTGACATGTCTAAATGAAGGAGTGCATGATAAACGTAACCCTTCAATAGATTTAACAAGATGCAGTGTGCCCTGAATGCCCAGTAGGCCTAGTCTGTTTTGAATGAATATAATGTAGCCATTTACAAACAACAGTATAAGCTGCAGTATAAGAACAAAATCATTACACATCTCAGAATTATTTGGTTCTTTTGGAAGCATTTTAGTGCTTCAGTGTTTCTCTTTCCCATGCCTAACCCAATTTAGATGCTCCACTGAGTTGTCAGCCCATATTAATTGCATATGCCACCCAAATAAGCAACAAATAATGAATTACTACAGAAGCCACTTAATAAATCTCTTTACAGGATTAATCACCCAGGGGTTGACTTTTCCCACGCATCAAGACGCTTTTAAACACCAACACATGGCCAGACTCAATGGATTTTCTTCACAGGTAACTACGTGCTCTTTTAAATGTACTATAATATTGTGATTTAACATTTTAATCGGAGAGAAACCAAGCATTAGCATCAGTGAAGTGCATGCACACATAGCCTGTATACTCTTCCAATTGTCCCATTTAAGAATGCATACGAGACCAAAAACAAACACCGTTTGTACTTACCGATGCCGGTTTTTGTATCGATCACAGGGTATTTTTGTTTTTCCTTTTTCTGCTTCGCGCCGTTTAAATTTCGCTGTCTTACAATCTATCCACTAATCTAAAAATAAGTAGCATAGGCTACAAGGCTGTAGTAGCACAGACGTTGGGGAATGATCATGTGCCCAGGTACCTCTCTCCTCTTCCTCTCTTTCTTTCACTTTGTCTCTCGCCTTTCTACTCACTGCTCGCTTCCCTTCATTCCCTCCTCCACCCTTCTCCCGTTTCCAAGGAAACTAACGGGGAGGCTGTGTGATGCAGCGCGCATGCTCAGTGCGTTTCTGGGCGCAGGTTCATGTTGTTTTTCAGCAGGCTATATCTTATCACTAAACATTTAGAATTTTTAGTAAACAAACCTTGCTTTCTTAATCCAGAGATTTTTATATTTGGCCTTCTTGTCTCAAACACAATAATTAGGGTAGGCCTCCAAGTTTAATACAAGTTAAGCTCAATTTACAGCATTTGTGGCAATATGTTGATTTAAAAAAAAAAAAAAAAAATATATATATATATATATATATATATATATATATATATATATATATATATATATATATATATATATATATATATAGACTCATCCCTTTCGACTTTCCACAATAATAATAATAAAAAAAAACGTGGTTACAGTACGGCACTGACAATGAAAGTGAATGGGGCCAGTTCATAAACATCACAATAAACACCTTTTCAAAAGCATAGCCACAAGATATAAACATACGAGTCTAACAAAACGAGCTTGTTTTGTATTGATCCCGGAATATTCCTTTAATGTAGTGTACTTAGTTACAGTTACTAATCTTATATTAGCGCAATATTTTTTGACAGGAATGAAAACGAGGCTGTGAGGGATGGCCTTAGGGGCCGTTCAAACCAAAAGCTTTTTTTGTGCAAAAAAAAACAAAACACAAAAAACAAACAAAAAAACCTTGACGTGCAGCACAACGAGTAGAACATAATGCAAGTGTATTTCAAACGTTTTTTAAAATAATTTATTTTTAACTTGACAGCGTCTAAAAATCATGGGCCTCCTGAAAAACAGCAAAATGTAGGCGCAACGGTCAAAGACGTCCATCTAGCACATTTACATAGAGAACCTGAGCACTACTCTGAGTAAAGTGTACAGTATATACAGTACTTAGCTATTCTGTACTTAGAAGTCATTCACTGTGAGATCAGTCTGCAATATCATACATTCCAAATAATGCCAAATATTTGGGATGTGTTGTGATATTAGACAGCTCTATATACAGGCCAGTAATTTGTCTTTGTACTCACCTGTAGTCAGGCATTCTCCAGGACGTGATTCTATCTCAAGTCACTTCTCATCTCTGCGACTACAGATGGCTGTAATAGTGGGGGTCTTCTTGCTCTCCTAACTGCAGGGATTTTATTTCTCCAAATCTTCCACAATCTGTTGTATCATCCTTTTGAATTGAGTGCTTAGATACCACATTCTTGATACTGTCTGTGCTACATAGAGGCTGTTGTTGATCTACATTGAATGGACATTGGAGTGTCCATTCAGCCATGGAACTATCTTTATTTCAGAGTTTGTTTGTGCACTGCTGTATATGTTTTCACTTTTCGCAGAGGGTGTACAGAGCAGGACGGGGGACTGGCTGAACAGCTGCACCATGTTTCTCTTCTCCAACAAATTTCATTGAACAATTAGTAGCACACTTTTTCTGCTACCGTGAACCTCTGTATCTCCTTGAGAATCTGGAATGTTCTTACAAGATTGCTTCACTTGAAGAGGAATTAGAAGAATCTGAATCTGAAAGGTTGCATTTATTTTGGGATGAACTGCTAACATGCCATCCATTTCCCCTTGTGTTCTCTGATTGGTTTGAGGAAGATGAAGCTCTTCTCAATGCCTGAGGAGTTTTGAGGTATGTAGGTCTTCTGTCAGATGTAGCGTCTCTTCTTTTGATCACAGGTCTACAGATTCTGCTCAGTTGACCATGTTCAGTGAATGATCTGTGGCTCTTCAAAGGGAATTGGAAGCAGCTCATCCAGCTAGTGTTATTATTGGATGTGTTGATGGAAGTGTCTTTCTCTGAACCTGTGAAATCAGGCTTGATCTTAAATTTAGACTCCTGGTTGTCATTAGAGCTGGTTTGATTAGGTTTGAAGGAGTTAATCATCATTTTATGGGCCACAGAACTATCACTGGTGGTGTTACAGACTGCTGGAGCTCCGTTTGAAACTAATTTGCTGTATTATTTTGGGGAACTTATATTGTCCAGTTCTTGGTTTGTCGTAGCTTTGGGTGATGTCGATGAATTTGTAGATGTGAAGTGTTTGGGGAATCGGCTCGTTCCTTCAGTTGAAGCTTGTGGGAGATTCTTCATGTTCTTTTGAGATTTTACAATGCTCCACTGACACATAATCTTAGGACTTATTATTTGCTTGGCTGCCCCTAGTGCTATCTTTGAATAACTGGGTTGTTGTAGATTTTCCACCATAGTTGGATGTCCATCCCTATGATTTTTTTTTTTTTTTGGTTGTTCTCTTCACTGCTTGGCTTGCTTTTCTCAAGATGAGAGAGCTGAGCACTAGAGTTTATAATCCTCCCTGTCTTAATCAATCCAAGTCAGATTCAAACTAGTGTAAGGTCCTGGGATTTATGCTTTTTTTGATAGCTAGCTAAATGTTGTGGTCTTTTTGCACCTTTTCCAACAAGTTTGAGGTTTTGAGGACTTAAACATTCAAACTTAACATTTTTGGCAACTCCACTAAAGCAGATGTTTGAATGTAGTTTATTTAGTGAGTCCTGGGGTTGAGGCCTGAGTAACTGATTCTGTCTTTGTCCAGTTTGTTTTTTCTGATTCCTTGACTTGGATTTGGTGATTGATCTTGCACTCCTCTCCGTGGATGAAATGGGTGTGAATTTAGATATTTTACAGTCTCCTGGCCATTTCTTAGCATTCATAGCAGGAGAGTTCGATGAAATAAACTGAGAGGATGGACTGAAACGAGAAGGAGAGGTGGATAAGGGAATTGGAGATGGACACGGTGAGAGACAAGATGGGGAAGAAGAAAGAGGGCTAATACAAGGGTGGGTTGAGGGGAAACGATGGGAAAAGTTTTGTTGGAGATGCAGATCTTCTAGGTAATATGATTTCAGAAGGGTCTATCTCCCCTTGATTCACTGTAGTATAAGACAAGTCTGTAGGATTTACATAAAAGTTTGAGCATGCCACTCAAAACACATATAAAGTAGTTCAATATTGAATATATTTAACTGAAATAAGATTGAAAAGGGATGCCAAAGTACAATTTCCATTGAATACACTGACCCAAAAATTATGAATAGTAATACTTAATGCAGTATTATGTAACAATGCATTTGATTATATAATGGTACAATGAGCACATCAGATTGAAAATTAAAATATTACTGACCTGTGAGCCTGTGATCTGTCTACTGGAAGAGAGAAATTAGAGAATGAAGGGGGAAGAGTGTGTCAGGAAGTAGTGGGTGCTAGACTTACATTCCCTCCATTCTTCTCATCTGAAGCTCCACTGTCTCATTCACACACTCTTTACTTCACACTTGCTAAATGGCTCCAACTTGAACTGGAAACAGGCAGGACAAAAGTATCTCTACCGAAGTATTTCTTAATCATTTCTTTGCAGCCTTGAATCATTTGTCTTTGATGTAATTTAGCGATATTTAAAAGTGAAAAAGAGACATGCTATAATTAATGATACAATTCTCAGTTTTTATTATGAATTCTTTATTATGTATGATTGTCCAAAGTACAAATACATCAGTTTATCAATGTTTTAACAGTTCATCCTGGATGAAATTGGTGTGAATTAGATGATGATGTCATATGAATTGAAAAATTAAGATGTTTGGATCAAACATGACAGTTTCTTTCAGACAAAAAACTTCACAAAATATTGACACATTACAATAACTAACAAACGTCCAGGCCCTCGAATATCACTAGCCTAATATTAATGGTAAAGTATTAATGCATCTTCAGTATCTTAATATCATGTCAAAGATTAAAACATCTACAACAGACAATACAATTTGAAAATAACTGGTATTCTTAAAAAGTTCGAGTCTTGATATACTTGTGAAATATGGCACTTTTTAGAGCAGAGCCAGTAACCATAGTAACCCAGATATTCCTACCTCTGTTTGATAACAAACATTAGTTCACTTGTTTGAGTTACCAACAGTTTACTTTTTAATTCACAGCACACAGTGGCGGTCCTAGCTTGTTTGATGCCCTGGGGCGAAACCCGCTTCAACACATCCCCAAAGTTGTTGACGAATGGGTGGACTGTATAAAAGTTGTTGACCGGGGTGGGGTTGGGGTATTCTGTGTGGACTCCCCTGTGGACTCCCCTTGTGCCACCCCCCTGCAACTACACATGTCGCCCATGCCTAAATCTGCTACTGACAGCAAATGTATTTTTGTGCAGGGCTTTTCCAGATTTTTCAGGCATGTTCTAAAATGTGACCCAGAACATAATCGTCATGGCTTGGAAAAAGTGTTGGGTAAGTTACTCTTAAAAAAGTAATTAATTACTAACTACTAATTACATCTTCTACAGTGTAATTAGATTACTGTACTAATTACTCTGTCTGAAAAGTAATTGCATTACTTATTACTAATTACTTTCTAAAACCCTTATCAACCTCGACCAGATGAAAAATACAAGGATAGACATGAAACTGTTCCTTTAATTCTTTCAAATAAATCATATAAAATCAAATAAATTATTCATGAACTGGCCAAAGAATTTAAGGGGGCAGCGTTAAATTAGAAAACATATATTTTAACATTAGACATTATATTTCGATTTTAAATTCATTTTAAATGTTTTGTATAGAATTGTTCTATAGTCTATAAAGTATTTAACACGATTACATCAGAAGGAACTGTAATTAAATTACTGAAAAATTAAAAGTAATCCCTTACTTTACTTTTTCAATGAAAAAGTAATTTAATTACAATAATTAATTACTTAGTAATGCATTGCTTTGAAACAATGTGTGTTGTGAAAGGTGCTATACAAATAAAAATGACTTGACTTGCATTACACCCAACACTGCTTGGAAATGTTTCCTCTTTTTAAATGTATCCTCACACAAGCTTTCATTTAAACAAAAGGCTAAGTTTTCCCCTTCAATTTTGCCAAATATCAGCCTAATTGACTCTGCTGCTACTTATGAGAGAGGTTAGTGTCGTTCTTCTTTGTGCGTTTCCTTGGTTTAAAGAGAAATAATTGTTTGATACTCAGATTTCTAAACTAATAGAAGCTGTTTTCATGGTTGGTTTTGAAACAGTATGTGGAATACACCAAATGCTGTATATATTACAATGTTTAATGCAATAACAATCGTTTATTATAAAATAACTGAGCTCTGCTGTGTATTAACCTGACTTGGATACATTTTTTACTACGATGCAAGGAAATCCAATCCCTGATCATTGCATATAACTATAGAATACTGTGTCAGTGCAGACAATGGATTTTGATGAAGTGGCATCAATACATGATTTGGCACAAATGTCTCACTGAAGCCTCCACACATGTCCTGTCATAACAAGGCATTATTGTCGTCATCTCTGCAGTGTGTTTGCCTTGAGGAAGCCAGCGGCTGGTGTCTCAGTGACTTGTTGCTCCACTTGTGAGCATCCTGTAGACCCGGCTCCAGAAAATACAGGCAGGCTCCAAAACCAGCCAGAACTAGGACAGCGACCAGCAGATAGACAGGGACAAACCAGTCCAGAAACATCCAGGTCATGTCGTTATCTCCAAAAAAAACACACACACATTATTGTACTGCTCAGAAGATAACATAACTCAGGTGACACACACGTGCAATAGATTGCAAGAAATAAATTGAAATGTGAGGGCACTGTCACTCAGTCTTAACAGTGTGCAAGTTCCTGGACCCAAGGCATTTTTCCCCACTGTAATCTGTGCCCCCCTAAAATGAAGCAAATTACTTCGGTAGCATACTATAAAACATTGAGATTAAAATGAACTGATCTGTACTGAAGAAGCAGCTTAAATCTTTCTCCACATGCACACATCTCTACATACCTGCAGTCCTTCTGTGATCGCCTGTGAATTGGCAGTGTAGTTTTGGGTTTAAGTGCCAAATCAAGGCTGAGCGGACAGAATCGTCCGCACAACAGCTGGATAGAGCAGCCAAATCACTGCTTGTGAAGGTTAATTGCCCTAATACGTGTGTATCTTATTTGATGTTGAGGTACGAGATTTTTCTTGCACCCTCTCTTCCATTCTCTCCTTGTCAAGGCTATGTCATCCCACTCCAGGTGGGAGGGGGGTTATCATGGAGACATCTCTGACGACAAAAGGGTCAGTGCAGAAGTTACATAATTTCTTTCCTGTAACCCTTTCTGCTCCAACAGTCCAGAGTAATGATGCTACAGAATCCTGGTCATTTATCTTAAAATGGAAGATGGGAGAGATGATTAAAAATGAGGATGTTTTGTGTGTGTGGGGGGGGGGGGGGATGTTGTGTCATCTGAAATAGACCTGTTCAAACAATGTGCAAAAATAGCTTAACATAACATGAACACACACACACTCACAATGTTGGTGCAGCTATCCTTATGAGGACTTTCCATAGACATAATGATTTTTATATTGTACAAACTATAGATTATATCCCCTAACCCTAACCCTACCCCTAAACCTAACCCTCACAAAAAACATTCTGCATTTTTACATTTTCAAAGAAACATCGTTTAGTAAGTATTTTTTTAAGTGATTTGAATTATGGGGACACTAGAAATGTCCTCATAAACCACATTTATAGCATAATACCCTTGTAATTACCAGTTTGTAACCTAAAAAAAATTTCCTCGTAAACCACCCAAACCCACCCACAAACTTAGCTATCTTAAGGGGGGACATCTATCGATCTATCTGTCTGTCTGTCTGTCTGACTATCTAGATGTTTTTCTTACTGTAATGTCTGTCCATCAAACTTCAACATTTTTAAACTAATTTTAAATTTCAGACAAATCTTTGTCAAGCCAACATCAAAGTTAGTCTTGACAAACTTTACCAATCTAGTTTTCTTCTCATTAAGGATGTCCCCCAATTTTGTTTCCGATCTATAGCAGCATATTATATGTATAGAAGTTACAGAAACATATTCACAAAATCTGCACATTTCCAAATGCAAGCACTGTCACATTCAGGACCACAAATAATGTGCACAAAAAGGCACATATGCAGATAATCACACTCAGAATTTGGAGTAACAGGACAGAATAGCATTCCACAGGTAAAGGCAGGGATGGATGACCAGTGCCCAGGGGCTCTTGACTACCAGGGACCCTTGACTTCCCTGGGCTTTAAGGTTGCGCGATGCAGTTTGGTGAGATAATTGGCCCTGGGGGCCTTTGCAAGTCATAATCCGTCCCTGGGTAAAGGTACTGTGGGTGCATTATATTTTTTTTTAAGTTGAGTAAAGCTCAGTATTTATAGACAGCATCCGCGTGATATTATATTTAGTCATGTTTTAGTCAGACGATGCACACAAATAAGACACTTAACACACTGAGGTGTGAGTCATATGCCACCAGTCAAAAGTTTTGAAACACTTGACTGAAATGTTTCTCATGATCTTAAAAATCTTTTGATCTGAAGGTGTATGCTTAAATGTTTGAAATTAGTTTTGTAGACAAAAATATAATTGTGCCGCCATATTAATTTATTTCATTATAAAACTAAAATTGAATAAAAAAATAAAACTTTTTTTTTTTTAAATTGATGACTTGGACCAAATAATAAAGAAAAGCAGCCAATAAGTGCCCAACATAGATGGGAACTCCTTCAATACTGTTTAAAAAGCAGCCCAGGGTGACACCTCAAGAAGTTGGTTGAGAAAATGTCAAGAGTACATTTCTGCAAATTCTAGGCAAAGGGTGACTACTATGAAGATGCTAAAATATAACACAGTTTTGATTTATTTTGGATTTTGTTTAGTCACAACATAATTCCCATAGTTCAATTTATGTTATTCCATAGTTTTGATGACTTTACTATTATTCTAAAATGTGAAGAAAAAAAAAATTATAATAATGAGCAAGTATTTCAAAACTTTTGACCGGTAGTGCAGGTTCAGTTTTCCTACACACAGATTTTGTATAGTCCTGAGCAAACTGATCAGTGAAAGGTGATTCTGCACTGAAAATATGCTTTTGTAGAGGACAATCTGCCTCAAAAGCAGTATTAGCATTTAATTGGATTTCATCAGCATATTCTGGGTCTCGTGTTAAATTTAAGGATTAGTGGATGGTGTAAGATACAGGAAAATTCTGTAAAAATGAAAAATAAATAAATGTTTTTTAAGCTTGAAACTGAGGCTAGGGAGACATCTGCCATTTCTGTAAAAGTTGGATCTACAATATTGAATATCTCATCTCATTTTTTCTTTTTTCAAGCATATTTTTCTAAATAAAATGTAAAATTGTAATGTCAGAAAAATACATTTACAGTTTCAGTGCTCATAAAATATTACAGAGAACAAAATGATAGAATTCAAGATTTAATTGGATAAAAGTATTAGTTAATGCTCTGAATGCTTTGTAAGTATGTGTGTGTTATAATTTGGCAGGCTGATTGCAGTCCGAGTCACACTCTGTCTGGTCAGGACTGTGGGACTGAAGAAAATCTGTGATAAGTGGAGCCACATTCTCTGGTTTGTTGAGGTGAACATGATGGTCCCCTTCTACACAAACAATGGTGCCCTGTGCAGAGTGAGAAAGAAGAGCATTTAGCATCGAGATCACCTGATATGTTTGTAAAAACCGGTACGTCTTTTCTAGACATGCATTTTGCACCCATTTATGGGTGTATCTCACTTTTTGGTCCATCCAGCCTTTCCGAAGGGCATCTGCGAATCCATCAGGTACAGGAAACACTTTATCCAGCCCCTGGTCTGCCCTGATGAAAGACACACCAACCTTTACCTTTTTAACTTACGTCAAAGGTCATGAAAGCAAGACATAAATGCTTCTATTATCACATACCTATTATGACCTGATGGTGTGTGGCTGGACAAATATTTTAAGCTATTTTAAAGCGGAAGTGTCATTTCTGTAATTGCGTTACCAAACGGAATTACAAAAATAAGGATTATCATTGGTCAAATACAATCACTTAGTGTGATGAACAGAATTAAATGTAAGTCATTATTCACTCTCAAATCAAATCATGTTATTAATACAACGTTTAAATCAAATATGGCAGCTATGCAGATAACATCAAAACTCAGTGGTTCTCATTGCATCTTGTGACCAAACATCAAAATGTTTGGTTACAAGATTAGATGAAAAACAATGAGGTTCGATGTTATAAATGCAGACGCTATATTTTAAGCACTTTACTTTCTTAATAAGATTTGATATTGAATAAAGACTTAAATTTCATTGTATAACTTCAGAACACTTGGGAAATAGTGCACAAGCCGTATCTATTACTTTTACTGTTGTTTTATGGGTTTTTTGTCCTTCTACGAACTTTACAGACCAAAGTCATAATGTAACTCACTTACATTACGGCAAATAAACCCTTTTAGAATTGTAAATAAATTCACGTTTTGTGTTCCGCAGAAGAAAGTCATCCGGGTTTGGGAACTTCTCCTATATGCTGAGATGGGAGAGAGTATTTGAATAGCGAAAACACTTCGGCTTTAGGCTTTTAGGCTTTGTGTATATACATGAATGATGTTGAACATGTTTTACAAGGGTGAACAGAACTCACAGCAGTAGCATCACTCTGGCTTGGATTAGAGATTGCATATAAAGGCACTGTTCCAGTGTAATCATCACAATGTTTCTCTGAAACAAAACCAAACATCAGCAGTTGGCAAATTAGTCATTAGAAGATGAATAATATATTTTCACTCTATCTCCCTAGTCATTTTTTTTAAACAGAAAACTTAGTATTCTTGGTAACAGGCAGGTAAATGACTACACTGACTATAAGTGATAGTTTGACAGATTTGTCTTATTTCAGCATCATAACACTGATAAATGTAGGTTAAACAGCACAGCACAATCAACTATGGTGAACAAACAACTGCAATAAAAAATAATTAACAAATATATTGAAAGGACTCACCAGATTTATTCTGAAGTCTCTTGTGAACACCACCCCTTTAATTGAAAAATAAAGCATTTTAGAGATGTTGAATTATCAAAGTTAAACTGCTTTGCCACAAAAGCATGAGAATAGCTGATAAATCTGAGTGCCCATGTTTTACCTCCGTCAACCTCTCGAACCGCTCGCTCTAAAAGAATGTCTGCCGACTGATCAGAAAGGAAGCGGTTTGCTGACATCAGTCTGAAACAAGGCAACAATGCAATGATCAATTTTTAAAGGAACAGTTCACCCAAAAAAAATTACAATTCTCTCATCAATTACTCACCCTCATGCCATCCCAGATGTGTATGACATTCTATCTTCTGCAGAACACAAGCAAAGATTTTTAGAAGAATATCGCAGGTCTGTAGGTCCATACAATGCAAGGGAATGGTGGCCAAAACTTTGAAGCTCCAAAAAGCACAAAGTCATCATTAAAGTAATCCATAAGTATCAATGTCTTCAGAAGCGATATGCTAAGTGTGGGTGAAAAACAGATCAATATTTAAGTCCTTTTTACTATAAATTGTCCTCCCTGACCAGTAGTTGACGATATGCACGATGAATGCAAATCGCCAAAAAAATGGGGGGGGGGGGGAGTGAAAGTAAAAGTGAAGATTTATAGTAAAAAGAGGACTTAAATATTGATCTGTTTCTCACACAAACCTATTATATCACTTCTGTATATATGGATTTAACCATTGGAGTCTTATGGATTACTTTATGGATATGGATTTACTTTAAAGTCTTGATCTGTCATGATCCTGGTCTGGCAGCCCTCTCCCTTCTGTGTTCTGTTGGTGTGTTTGCCTTTGTTTTGTTTATAAGTACATGGTTCTGTTTGTGTTTGTGCCATGTGTTCCCCAACCACCTCCCATCATCTAGTCCTTGTCTATTCCTTGTTGTGTTAATTGGTGTCACCTGTCCCTCATGTGTTTTCTTCAATATATATTGTGCTTCCTTCCCTCATGTTTTTGCCTGATTGTCTTGTCGTAGTGCCGAGCAATTGGTCCCCGCTGAGCGTCTCTCAATTCGGCTTGTTTGGAGTTTTGCTCGTTTGTTCTTTTATTGTGTCTGTTTCCAGATATCCTCATCTGTGTGGCTCCCTACCTTGCTTCCTTTGTGGTTTCCTCTCTGGTGTCCAGTCATCTTCAACATCCAACATTCCCATACTCGTAGCTCTGTCAGTTGCTTTTTCAACAAACTGTCATTACTGGTTACCTGCCTGTTTTGCGTCCTCATTCCCTGCTAAATCCTGACATGATCACCATTCACTTGCATTGAATGGACCAACACCACTGAAATATTCTTCTAAAATTCTTTGCTTGTGTTCAGCAGAAGAGTCATACACATCTGAGATGGCATGAGGGTGAGTAAATGATGAGAGAATTTTCCTTTTTGGGTGAACTATTTCTTTAAAACCAGCAAGAAAGAAACCCTTTGGCCACAACAGAAAAGACAGAATAATGTGATTTTATTCCATAGAGATTTGTTTGATCATTTCCATTACACTTTTGAAGTTCGGCACTCAAGATATTGCAAGTTTATTTGGGTAATGCTACAGAGATCCTTGTTGTGCCCTAACTTGTTTATTTTTATTTATTTTTAAAATGTGCAAATATTTTGGTTTATATGCCGTTTTATACATAGGATGAAAAATAAATATACCAATATTAGGTGGATCAAAAACAAACATATGAATAGCAAACAATCTTTAAGTTTAACAAGAACATTGAGTACAATGCTATGGATGTAACCAAAAAACATTAATTATTACTAAAAGTGTTCTTTACTCAAAGTTTCTACACCCCTCTAAATAGCTGTCTACATACACCGATCAGCCACAACATTAAAACCACCTGTCTAATATTGTGTAGGTCCCCCTCGTACCACCAAAACAGCACCAACATGCATCTCAGAATAGATGCTATTCTTCTCACCACAATTGTACAGAGTGGTTATCCGAGTTACCGTAGACTTTGTGAGTTCGAACCAGTCTGGCCATTCTCTGTTGACCTCTCTCATCAACAAGGCGTTTCCATTCGCAGAACTGCCCCTCACTGGATGTTTTTTGTTTTTGGAACCACTCAGAGTAAATTCTAGAGACTGTTGTGCGTGAAAGTCCCAGGAGATCAGCAGTTACAGAAATACTCAAATCAGCCTATCTGGCACCAACAATCATCCATGCGATTATCTAATCAGCCAATCATGTGGCTGCAGTGCATAAAATCATTCAGATACGGGTCAGGAGCTTCAGTTAATGTTCACATCAACCAACAGAATGGTGAAAAAATGTGATCTCAGTGATTTCAACTGTGGCATGATTGTTGGTACCAGATGGGCTGGTTTGAGTATTTCTGTAACTGCTGATCTCCTGGGATTTTCACGCACAACAGTTTCTAGAATTTACTCAGAATGATGCCAAAAAACCCCCCCCAAAAAAACAGTGAGTGGCAGTTCTGTGGATGAAAGCGTCTTGTTGATGAGAGAGGTCAACAGAGAATGGCCAGACTGGTTTAAAATAACAAAATCTACGGTAACTCAGATAACCACTCTGTACAACTGTGGTAAGAAGAATAGCATCTCAGAATCGGCGCCGTTTTGGTGGCACGAGGGGGACCTACACAATATTAGGCAGGTGGTTTTAATGTTGTAGCTGATCGGTGTAATAAAATAAAATGCTCTCAAAAAGAATGTGAAAAACTGATGCAGTAGACATCAGGGTTTTTATCACCTTTCTTTGGCGTTCTCATATGTGTACACCTTCTCTTTCCTTTCATCCGCTTCATTGTCATACTGGACTTGTTGATCCATTCCTTTTTTTATTAATTGAACCATGCGAATCTGTGGAAGGACATATAAACAGGTGTCGCCAACATCGTCCCTTTGTCGTCACCGAAAATGATTAACAGCTACATTTTCTTACCATGTTTGTTGGGAGGAATCCATAAGAATCCAAGAGAACTACAGCTTCAACCATCTCCGGGTACAACGCACTAAACTGGAAAACCAAAAGAAACTGAAATCGCATGCTTACATTTACAATACACAATGATTGCATTTACTAAACAACTACAACTAGTTATCTACACAACTACAACAGCACTATGATGGACACTCACCATGCCTGCCACATTGCCCCCTGTTGCGGAAACAACAAATGATGGTAAATGGACAAAAACTAAAGGGGATAAGTTAGAAAATAACCTCTCCATCTCTGTTTCTCTGGATCACTAGCCACAGATTGACTGACTCTTTAAATTATTCAAGGCTATGCTGAAGTGGGCTATGCTATTCAAGGCTTCATTACTTCTGGTAAACACAAACATTTTGAATTAATTTCAACTCAAAATCCAAGCATCTGAACAATATAATACACTGACTTGTGTGAAGGGAGGCATACTGTATATAGCACCAGGAACTCTGTCCTACTAATGGGAGACCATAAAGTCAGGCTTGCAGCTGTACTTATGAAGGTATTCATTCTAGAGTGTCTTTCTGATGCTCTCTTACACATCTACCTATATACCAATCTACATAATAAAGTGAATGTACAGGGCAACACGTTACTACAGCTATACAATAAAATTATGAATCATTGGCAAATGTATACATTTTCACAGATCATATGACCTTTCACACAGAGATAAGAACTTTGACCTCTGTGAAGTGAATGAAGACAGAGGTAATAGAGTCACTCACCCATACTATGTCCAATTATAGAAAACCGCTTCCATTGAAGGGCTGCAAACAAATGCAGTTGACATGAAGGTTTGGTAATATGGTTCCATTCGTTACCATTAATTCATATGCTGGGTATCATGAACTTACAAAAATAATGTTTTTTTTTGTTTTTGTTTTTTTTTGCAGCATTTATTGATTTGGTAACACTTTACTATAAGGTTCAATTTTTTAACATTAGTTAACAACATTAATTAACATGGACTAACAATGAACAATACTTTTACAGCATTTATTAATGGTAACCATTAATTTCAACATATACTAATACAATTTTAAAATCAAAAGTTTTATTTGTTAACATTAGTTAATGCACTATGATCTAACAATGAACAATTGTATTTTTATTAACTAACATTGAGTAATATTAACAAAAGCTGTGAAAAAAATATGTTGTTCACTGTTTATTCATGATACTTAATGCATTAACTAAAGTTACCAAATGGAACCTTATTGTAAAGTGTAACCAGTTCCATTTGTAAACTAGTTAATGCATTAGGTATCATATACAAACAACAAACAATATTTTTTTCAGCATTCATTAATATTACTTAATGTTAGTTAATAAAAATACAATTGTTCATTGTTAGTTAATAGTGCATTAACTAATGTTAACAAATAAAACTTTTGCTTTAAAAATATATTAGTATATGTTAAAATTAACATTAACTAAGATTAATAAATGCTGTAAATGTTTTGTTCATTGTTAGTTCATGTAAACAAATATCACTTTATTGTAAAGTGTTACTGACATTTTTATCTGGAATGTTGACATGACCTGCGGTGTGGCATGCTATACTCCATTTAAAACTATTTGAAACAGAATTTTGCTCATGCTTTTATAATTAACATGCATGCACTTACTTTGTCACACACCACAGGACCATTTAAAATGAACTAGTGAAGGAAATATGGTGGTTACAATTGGCGAAATGGAAATGGTGACCAGTTTCAGTACCTATAACAGACACTTTCCCTTATACATTCATATAAATATTTACTCAAACTCTTGATGTTGATTAAAAAAGGTTCATGGACATGTTATGCATCAACTACCGTATCCATTATTGCTCATAAATTGTCTGACTGGAAAAACTGACATTTTCTATACAATGTTTCTTTCAGCATGTGTTTCAAAAGTCTTGAGTTGCTTCACACCTTCTACAACCCGACGAACATCAGCTACATACAAAGGGAAAGTGTAAAAGACTCCAGGAGGCCTATGCGAGGAGAGACCATGACCTGCAAAATCAATGGCTACAAATCTCCAGTCTGGGAAAGATATGGAGAAAGAGGAGAGAAATAAAATGTGTGTGTGTGTGAGAGAGCCAATGTTACTTCAATGATGACATCAATGCATATCTAATCTACACAGACATTTATCCATGTGAATTACCATTAGGAAGCAGTGGAATCAGTCTATTAAAAGTCCCGCTGTTGTCAGCCCAACCATGCAAGCACAGGACCGGACGACCATGATCAGGACCCCAAACCTGACCTCTCATCTCTCCCCACGGGACAGTCATTCGGAACTCAGACACTGTATCAGAGTACAGATAGGTCAGTGACTACTGGTTACATTCAAAACAACGTGCACATTCTGTTCATTCACATACAGACAATCAGTGAACATACATATCCTTGTCGTGCATTAAATACATTTAAATCTGACATTCTAACCACTTCATTGTATACAATAATTGCATAATTTAAAAGCCCTGGTGACCTATCAAGGAAAAAATAAACTTTCTCTTACCTGCTTGCCTCACAACAGCTGATGTGGAAAAGTGTCTAAGACCTTTCAATGCAGGAATCATTTTCGCACCTTGCTGTGCAGTTTAAACTCCTTTAACAGAGTGGGAGCGAATGAAATGCAAATACAGAGGAGACATGCACTCGAACAAGCCAAGTTATATTTTAAATCAAGCACATTGAGATGCGTGAATTCAGAAACTGTTACGCACTTAACTACCATAGCCCTTCAATCAAATGGAGCCTACAAGGTTAGCAAAGCAATACATAACGCGGCGGTCCCATAGACATTCAATAGTCGGTATAATGACGAGGAAACTAGAGGCCGTTTTTTTTTTTTTAACGGATGTCTATGGAGGAGATGCTTCAGTGTGCTAAATGAACTGCATTTGTGAGGAAACAGCTCGTTACACAAAACAAACCTTTTTGAATGAACTATGTGTGTAGTTACTACGATAAAATTTTTGTTTTATAAGAGAAGACGCGGACAATTTTACGACAGGTTGGTGTCAGTTTACGGCTCACCCCATTCATATGTACGGTATCCGCAAACGGTGACTTACTGTCGTGACAGACTAGTTGGCTGTTACTCTCTCTCCTATGGGAAAAACCTGGAGATTGATTTAAAGTATAAACGATCTCTGCTAACTATTGTTGACAGTATGAGTATAATAAATAAGAAAAAAATATTTATCTGTATAGTTCTGAATTCAAAATAAACTAAATATTTCGCTGTTATACGAGGTTACTTCAACAGTCTGCGCTTTAAAACAAATCGATTTAAAAACACATCACGCACTGTGAGCAAAGCGCATCACGGTCATGACAGTATTTTATTTATTTATTTCAAAATAAAAGTTTTCGCCTCGTGGAAATTTCGTGAAATAAGAATGCATCTCCTCCACGAAAATAATCTAAGGTTTACACAATCAATATATATATATATATATATATATATATATATATATATATATATATATATATATATATATATATATATATATATATATAATTATTTATTTATATATTATATATATAAATAATCTTAATTACCGTTGCTAAATAACACGCTGTGTTTTGAAACACGTTGTGCTTTTATTTTGAAAAATCTCCGTTCACAATGTACAGGAAGGTTTTGTACTAGTTGTAGCTTCACGCATCTGGAACTGCAATCCAAAACATCAGGTAAACGCTACTTTAAAAAAATAAAATAAGCAGTTTTTGAAATACTTATATTAATACATTTCTGTACAAGCTTATTCAGTGTAGTACACGTTGTACTTGTATGTAGCAGAAATACATCGAGATTTTAATGACAGTTCGTTCATGAAATGATATGCCTTCGTAAATATTCCCTTGCAGATTCAAATATTATGCTCATAAAACAAATACTAATATTTTGTTTCAGGTACTTAGGGTTAATTCATGCATTAATTCAGATTTGGTGTGGACGGAATGGAGGTCCGCTTCACGCGAGGCAAATCTGCGATCTTGGAGCGCTCGCTCACGCGTCCCAAGTCGGAGGTGAGCGTGAGCGCGTTCGCGTTGCTCTTTTCAGAGATGGTCCAGTATTGCCAGAGTCGCGTGTACTCGGTATCTGAGCTCCAGGCCAGGCTGGCTGACATGGGTCAAGGTGTTGGAGCCAGTCTTCTGGATGTTCTTGTGTTGAGAGAGAAAAATGGAAAAAGGGAGACCAAAGTGTTAAACATACTTCTCTTTATCAAGGTACTTCCAAACCATAGTGTTATCAGAAGATAAAATACTTTTTTTTTTTTAATGCACAGTGAATATTCACCTCAGTCTCTATCTCTTTTTCTCTAGGTAAATGTATGGAAGTCATTGTTCGGCAAGGAAGCCGACAAACTGGAACAAGCCAACGATGATGACAAAACGTACTACATCATTGAAAAGGAACCACTTATAAACGCCTACATATCAGTACCTAAAGAGAATAGCACATTAAACTGTGCAGCCTTCACGGGGGGCATCGTGGAGGCTATCTTAACCCATAGTGGCTTCCCAGCCAAAGTTACTGTTCACTGGCATAAAGGGACCACACTTATGATCAAGTTTGATGAGGCAGTGATTGCTCGTGATAAAGCTCTTGATGGCAGATAGTGTATTGCTGTGTAAGAGTCAAGTTTAAAATGTTACCCTTGAGTCAGACTCAAATTTACAGGATAATATACAGAGATAAAAAACAAAAAAGATCCATCCTTTTGTTGTTGTTTTTACGCAATACAAAGTTTTTTTTTTAGTTTTTTTTTTACTTGTCTCAAGTTTGTCCCTGTCCCTCGTTATAATAATGATGTTACAGAATAGATTTTAATTCTAGGATATTATCAAAGAATGCATAAAGATCATAACGTTCTCTCTCTAAAAGAATTGTACCATACCAACATGTTTATAAATTATAATAAATAATTAATTTAATAGTATTGAATAGAATGTTATGTTTTAGTCCTAGTAAAGACATTGAGATGAGTATCAAGGGTACATATGCATGTTACTACACTGACATTGTGTGTGTGTGTGTGTTAATTGCCCCAGTACTTCCTAGTTAATATAGTTGTGCTAGTAATGGACATTTGGCAAAATTATTATTATTATTATTATTATTATTATCTGTACTGGCAGAGACTCAGGTGCTCATCATGGATATAAGCAGAGAAGTGTCCAGTCAAGACCATAGTTTCACTGCAGGAGAGGGGGAATGAGATCGGATTTTATCAGAAAAAAATGTTTGTAAGTAGTGGGGGATGAAACGTTTCAGGTTTTTTTTTTTTTGCAGCATAAATTATTACACTTAGTATTTTATTGTTATTTGCTCATTTTTGTATAACTCATAGGTTGATCTATGTTTGTGTATATGCTGAGGATTTGCTAGTTTGTAAATTTGCATTAATAGCCACAAAGATGTTAGATTTGCAAGCTTAAAGGAATAGTTCACTCCAAAATGAAAATTCTCTCATTTACTCACCGTCATGCCATCCCAGATGTGTATGACTTTTTTCTGCAGAACACAAATTATGATTTTTAGAAAATTATTTCAGTTCTGTAGGTCCTCGCAAAACAAGTGAATGGGTGCCAAAATTTTGGTGCTTCAAAAAGCACATAAAGGCATCATAAAAGCAATCAATACAACTCAATGAATCAATAATGTTTTAACCCATATCTTTGGAAGTCATATGATAGGTGTGGGTGAGAAACAGATCAATATTTAAGTACTTTTTTGCTTGAAATTCTTCTTCCTGCCCAGTAGGGGGTGATATGCATGAAGAATGTGAATCACCAAAAACACAAGAATAATTTGAAAGTGATCTGTTTCTCACCTACACCTATCACATGACTTCTGAAGATATAGATTTAACCACTGGAGTCTTATGGATTACTTTTATGCTGCGTTCTTATATGCATTTATGGAGCGTCAAAATTCTGGCACCCATTCACTTGCATTGTCTGGACCAAAAGAACAGAGATATTCTTCTAAAAATCTTTATTTGTGTTCAGCAGATGAAAGAGAGTCATACACATCTGGGGTGGCATAAGGATGAGTAAATCATGAGATAATTTTAATTTTGGGGTGAACTATCCCTTTTAACAATGTCCTTCCGTCTTTCGTGCTTTGTAAACTGTTAGAAGAGGTGAGGAAATACGGTTCCTTACAAACCAAGGCAACTAAGTTTCTATAGTTATTGATAATACTTTGAAATCATAATAAAGTAATATGTCCACTGGAAAGAAGCTTTCAGAATCTTTGTCATTTTATTTTGACTGGTTGTGGCTTACATGAGGTTACTACATTTTAGTGCAGTAACAGTAAGCACTGTAGGTAGATGGATGGATGGATTACATCTTGCAGTGGAAAGGATTTTGCTAAGTAGATTTAGTCCAAAAATATAATTGTAAATGTGCACTCGTTTGTTTGCAAATTAAGAGAGTATTTCCAGCTGATGTGTTAGAATTTATTAATATGCAAACATTGGTAATATTTGAAAACAATCACAGAGTATGACGTATATTTTTTAACAGTATATTTACATAAGTTAGGCATAATGCCTTATTTAGCACATTACATTTGAGTGTTTCAACTGTCCTGGGGTAGTGTTACAAAAGTAACCATGGATATCGTGTCCCTCAGTCTTAAAAAAAAAAAAAAAAAATTTACATTTAAGCGGTATCACATATCACCCACTGGGAGTAACACAACAAACGCAGTGTTTGGAATATCTACAAGCAGGTTTTCCATGACTGTGCAACTTTCAGTACAACTCAGTAGCGTCAACGTCTGTCACGTGATGTAGTCACATGACCGCTAATGCCGGAAGTACAGTGCTGCTCAGGGGTGGACGCTTGTAAACAGCCGGAAGAGCATCTGTTAGTCAACCATAGTTAGGCAGAAAGCCTTTTTAAAAACATTAGTTGGGATATTTCTTGTGCTGTGAATTAAACTACGATTTTAATGCCGACGGACTCTCCAAGTGATTTTAAAGCGCTGACATGGCCGCAGTGGATGCGAATAAAGTGAAGCATGTTTCTCCTGGTGAGTGAACGACTCTGTTTACACCGCACGCGATAAATACGCAATCAACAATGCTGATTATTAACAGTATAACGAAACTGATTAGTGCATCGCGATAAGTGGGTTTTGTGGTACACAGAAATAAACAGCGCATTAATTAATTAACTTGTTTATTTTTAATGTATGTTTATGTTTAATTATTTGTAATGTTTGTCTATGGATGCCCAAGCATATTGCATGTCAAAGACAAGAGGAATGAGGTTACAGTATCTAACAGGCTTTGGAGTTTCCTTGAGGATCAGTATGGTGACTGCTGCTGGACACAGACAATAGTGCTGTTTCTAAGTCGAATTGTAAAAGAAATGACTTGTGTTTTAATTTGAGATAGACTCAATGAGGTCTTGTAGAGTTTTTAAATATTTTTGGCAGCTATGTATTTTTTGGTTGTCTGAAAGTCATGTTTAGTCGCATCCACTTCCAGATTTTTCTCGACTTGACTTGAATTTTATAATAATGCTGTTCTTGTCTTTTGTAAAGCTTGTGTCATCATGTTGATTATCCAATTAGTATACATGTAGTCATCTATAACAGTCATTTCTGTCCTACACCCTCAACAGAGTCCACTGAAAGTTCCCACTTTTGTTTGCACTTATGTGCAAAGCCTCACTAAGCTTTAAGCTAGTTAACATTCTTTCAAATTGGTGGTCACTGTGGTCAGTATGGTCACCAGTTGTAGTCTGTTGCACAATGCACATTTATTAGTGACAGCGCTCCTTTAGGTTGTATGGCAGATTTTGTGGGGTTTGGAACTTTGGATGCTTCAGTATTGCATCACAACACTGGGTAGACTGCTGTGTTTGTATGTGATTTGCTTCGAAATGTTTCCAGTTGCTTATGTTTTCGTATTTTCTTCCTCTTTTGTGTCCTATTGACCTTATTCCCATGGTTACACTGTGTTAAAAAGGCCTAATTTTGTGTTTATGGTCATATATTGCTTTTATATTGGGAAATTATAACGTGAAAAGGCGATTTCTCAAAAATCTAATTTTTAATCCTGTTACATTACTTAAACTACGTTTTCCACCTGCTTTCACAAAGTGTGTAGATAATCTAAACCAGGTCTGTTCAGTTAGACATAATCAATTTCTGATAACTTGGCAGTTGTAGAGTGATCCAGAATTATAGATTAGCTGTAGATAGTGTTGTCACGGTACCAAAATTTCAGTAGTTGGTACCGATACCAGTGAAATTTCACGGTTCTCGATACCAATTTTGATATCACAGCAAAAATATGCTAAAATTATCATTTGCTTTTGAACACATAAGTTTAGTTAATTAATAATTATTTTATTAATTATAGTTTAATAATTATTCTTATTTTCCAGAACATGTTTTAAAGTTTAATTTAATAATCAAAATGGTGTCTAATCAATCAATTCTTAAAACTTATAATAAGTGAAAATATAACTTAACATGTCATTGCATTTTTTTTGCCAAACTTTTATTCAACAGCTGTCTTGCTTGTGATCAATTTATTAATTATTGTTATTATTATTACAGAGAATAGTACATTTTCCTATACAGTTGTAATATATTTTTATTCATTTTTTAATGTAATTTCTTCAATTTCAAGCATCTAGCTTTTATTTTGAATCGTGCTTTTATTATGATGTGTGTTTTTTGCCGGATGCTTCACTTTTCCGGATAAACAGTTCGCAACAGGGCTCAGTGTGATCATTGAAGACTTAAGTCACATCTGAAATCTCATCTCTTTACACTGGCCTTTGAGTCTGACAAATGAAATGTAGGACACAGTTTTAAAGTGTTTGTATTTTAGATTACTGGTGTTTGTGTATATGGTAATTTTTGAAGTGTTATGTTTTAAATTTTATTACTGTGAAGTCAAACATTGTTTTAAATGCTTTGTAAATAAAGTTGAGTTGAGATTAAAGCTCAAATGCTGTGATTTAATTATATAAATATATAGTTTACATGTGCTGTGTGGTTCACAGTGGATTAGTGCTCTGCTCTGTCATCTCATTCAACGCAAATTATTCTCAATATTAGTTTCCAGAGTTTGAGGGGTCGGATTTATACATTCATTTAAAGTACACAGTTCATCTACACTAAGATTGCAGCCTTACGCGGTTTAATAAATCACACTATGACATTTTATTTTGATCATCACGATTTTAATTTGATTAATTGTCCATTTCAGTTTAAAAGAAGTACCAGAGCATGCATTCAAATTAAGCCTGTGAGCATTTTAAAGCAGTCGTGTGTCAGTCATACTGCGTGCTGGTACCGGATAGTCAGTGCTCGGTACTACCGGTACTGTAGAAACTCTGGTATCCTTACATCTTTTTTTATTTTAGTACCGACTTGGTACCAAAGTACTGGTACTTTTGACAACACTAGCTGTAGACTTCATTTATTATTATTATTATGTATTACTGTTTTATACTGTAGTATTGTTATTCTTGATTTTGATTTGCTGACAGACCTTCCAAGAACCTGTTCACCATTTTCTATCCATAGTCATTAATTACAACTATGAAGTAGCTCCAGGTTTATTGACCAAATTCTGTCTAAACTAGTATTTGGTGGCCTAAGGAGGTAAATCTACACAAGAAAGATCATTTTAGGGTCTATAAATGTCTTGAGATAAACACATATAGACATGTACATGTAGCAACCTCAATATGAACTAAATAATTAACTCCAGATCACTGAATTAGGCTTTTGAAAATGAATGCACCCCTGAGGTGCACCACGGGTGGGTGTGCATTCATTATCAATATTTAAATGGTCTGATGTCAGTTAATTTTACTTAATTGGGTGGCCTTGTGCACCCATAGATCTTTTATTTTGATTCTGAGAAAAGTGTTGGCCTACCTGCTTCTTTGTAGTTGCGTGTGGCTGTGTGTGGTTTTCTACAGTGCATCCATGGGAGGCCCAGGGCAGACTGGCAAACCTTGATGTCATCTGTGATATAGGGTTATTATGACACACTGATAATCACACCATTGACTTGTGACAGCAAGAGCGTGTGAGAAGCCAATGCAGGCCTGTGCTTAGAAAATACAACTACCTATAAAACTAGACGGATGAGATTTTTTTGCGTTTGATTGACTCTATCGCTTTTGATCACACTTCAATGTTCGTGAACAACTTAAGAGACCTGTATCCACTGCAGTTTTGCTGTCAAAATTCCTATCACTCCAATAGACTGCATAAAAAGTGTTCCTTATGTATGTAGCAAAACATGTTGTGCATTTGACACATTGTGTTTTGAGGTAAGATTCCAGTACTTAGCACTGACAGACAGATCTACTCATAGATGAACAGTGGATTGCTTTAAATAGAGAGGCCAATGACAGTCAACAAGTTGAGACTTAAGATTTACATAAATACCCTTATAGTTGTCCCCATATTTGGTTATTTTATAGAGTCACCTGTAGGTCAGCATTAAAGAAAATAAAGAAATCAAGAATATCAAGCCATCAGTTTGCTTGACCTGATTGGATACTGTGTTATGTGAGCCTTATAAGTATTTTTTTGTATGTATTTTCTGCTATTCTGTAATATGTTGTTTTTTCCCCCATTTTTTTTTTCCAGCAGACTCTGTGATCATTTAAAGTGCTGTGAAATGTATTTCCCCCATCCTGATTTTTTTTTTTTTTTTTGATTAACATATTTATTGATTAATCTATTAAACAATAAAAAGCAAAACATATACAAACAGAATCAATATTTAACCCTCACAATAACTTAACTTCTCCAGTTAGTTTGATAGAAAGGCTTTGCAATGGCAAAATAGGGGCCAGAACTTCCTGTGCAATGCAAAACCAGGGAGAGGCTCTCTCAGGTGGAAGCGACCAGTGAGCCAAATGTCTGAGACCAAATGCATAATAATAAAACTAAATCTTGGGTAGTCCTAGCCCACCTTTGTCAATCGGCTTATGTAACTTATTGAAATGTAATCTGGGATGCTTACCATTCCAAATGAAGGACTTCGCTATGCTATCAAATTGCTTGAAATAAGAGAGGGGGACATTTACAGGGAGAGATTGTAGCAGGTAGTTAAATTTTAATAACATTAACCTTCCCAATCATAGATAAGTGTAATGAAGCCCACCTGCCCACATCGCTCGAAAACCTTTTTATTAAGGGGTCAAAATTAACTAACTAAATCTGACAAATTTTCTGGGAATAAAATGCCCAAATACTTAATGCCCTGTTTGGGCCACTGGAAGGCGCCCGGCTGAAAAGCCATTACTGGGCAGTACGTTGTCAGAGCCAAAGCTTCAGATTTACACCAATTGACTCTGTATCCTGAGAACTTAGAAAAAGAATTAATCATTCTGTGGAGGCAAGGCATAGATCTAGTGGGGTCAGAGACGAATAATAAAATATCATCAGCGTTAAGCAAAAGCTTATGCACCATACCTCCCGCCACCACCCCTGGAAAATCATCTTCCTTTCTTATCATGGCTGCTAATGTTTCCAGGTCAAGACAGAACAATAATGGGGAAAGAGGGCAACCCTGCCGGGTGCCTCTGTCCAGATGAAAATAATCTGAAATTAATCCATTTGTTTGTACCGCTGCTACCGGGTGTCTATAAAGTTACTTAATCCATCCAATAAAAGTAGTCCTGAACCCGTATATTTCCAAAATCTTAAAAAAAGAATCCCAATGTACCATATCAAACACCTTTTCAGCGTCAAGTGAAATGGCAGCGCCCGGAGTCTGATCATTCGCCACTGACCACATGATATTGATGAAACGCCTAATGTTATCAGAAGAGCTACGGCCACGAATAAACCCCACCTGATCTATATGTATAAGAGATGTCATAACTTTACTCAATCGGTTAGCCAGAAATTTTGAAATTGGATGGTAACTTTTACACTTGCTTGGATCTTTGTCCTTTTTAAGAATCAGACTGATCCGGGCTTGTGTCATCATTGGCGGAAGCTTTCCATTCTTTAATGATTCAGTATAAACTTCTAACAAAAGTGGAGCCAATTCTGTAGCATGAGATCTAAAATTCAGCAGCAAAGCCATCTGGTCCCGGAGCCTTTTCTGTAGGAAAGACCTAATTACCTCGCCAAGCTCCTCCAAGGTTATCTCAGAATCAAGAGAATGTTTTTGCTCAGTCTTCAGTTTAGGAAGTTCTAATGGTTCCACAAAGTTTCTGATATCTTCATCAGTAGACGAAGACGTGGAACTATAAAGATCAAGATAGAATTCTTTAAAAGCATTATTATTATCAATGGGCGAGGTAAATATCTAACCACCAGCAGATTTCACTGAGGGGATGGTAGAAAAAGACTCGCTCTGTTTTATATATCTAGCCAAAAGCTTCCCTGCTTTATCCCCCGACTCAAAGTATGACTGTCTTACCCTGAATAGCCAAAACTCCACCTTTCGCGACAAAATTGTATTATATCTGTATTTCAATCAGGTCAATTCTCTGAGGCCCTCAGACGACATTCGGTGCTTCAGCTCTGCCTCTGCACTTTTAATATTCCCTTCCAAATCCACAAGTTCTTGTGCTTTGGACGTTTTGATGAATGAGGCATACTGTATGATCCAACCCCTAAGAACTGCCTTAAGTGCCTCCCAAGCCACGCCCACAGAGTATACCGAGGACCAGTTGATCTCCGTATACACATTGATTTCAGCCTTTAACATTTGTTGGAATTCAAGATTTTGCAAAAGGGATACATTGAAGCACCAACTATATGATTTATTTTTCTCCGTATTTGGCAACACCTCTAAACTTACCAGGGCGTGATCTGAGACTAAGATGTTTCCAATTGAGCAATCAACAACAGATGAAATGAGGGACTTAGATATATAAAAAAAAATCTATTCTAGAATAAATCTTATGGACTGATGAAAAAATTTATAGACCCTACCAGATGTGTTCAAAAGTCTCCAAATATCTTTAAGACCAAGATTTTTATACATTCTGTGAAGTGTCAGTGTTGCTCTAGGGAGCTTACACACTTTTGCTTCATTATGATCAAGGACTGAGTCCATCAAAAGATTAAAGTCTCCTCCCAATATTATATCATGAGGGGTGCCAGTGGCTTGCAACATCCCTTCAAGATCTTTAAAAAATACCCTGATCATCACCATTAGGTGTGTAAATATTAGCCAAAATCAACCTTTGCCCCTGAATTTCTGCTAAAACTATAATGACTCTTCCTAATTTATCTTTAATCTGTTTGAGACATTTGAATTGTAGATGCTTACTGTAATGACTCCCCTGCTCTTACTTGAGACAGCACTAAAGAAAATATGTCCACCCCGTATCTTCCCAAATTTTTCAGCTTCCTGTGGGCAAAGATGTGTTTCTTGAAGAAACACAATATCATATTTCTTATGTTTAAAAAAAGAAATAACTTATTTTTATGGGGTGCCCCAACCCATTCACATTCCATGTGGAGAGAGATAATCCACTCATATTAACATTTAACATATTAGAAAAAATAGATTGTGTCAAAAACAAGATTATAAAGACCACTTTCCAACATTAGTGCCACAATCAAACCCCGAGTTACCCCCCGAAGCAAACAAACAGAAAAAAAAAACATGCGCATTAACCCTGCGCACGACAGCGCCAACCGGCGTCTATCCCTCTAAACTCAAACAGTCCATGTATGCCTACGAGAGCCCCCGCAACAACTTTGCCGTTGGATTGCTCAAGTCTGGTGCTTCTATACAAATTTTGTGAGACAGAATTACATAACAGAAGAAAATCTAAAAAAAAACTCCAGCCAATAGGCAGAATAATCACAAAGAACATGTAGATTCATCCACATACTGTCCCGAAGGTGTGTTCCTCCCCAAAACAAGCTCCAGCCTCTAGCGGAACCCCCACACACACAAAAATTAAAAATAAATGTAAAAAAAAAAAACATTCAGTTTCCTCAGGCAGTCAAACGAATGTTTAGTGAGCCGGCTGTTTCATAAGTGCAGCAGATGATCTAATCCTTCCGATGTCCTGCAAAAAAACTCCATCCAATAGCAGGCACAAGTACAAAGAATGAGCAGATTAATCCACAACTGTCCCAATGGAGTGTTATTCCACAAAACAAACTTCAGCTGCTAGGCGGAACCATCACAAAAAAAAAGAAAAGGTGCCCAGTTTCCTCGGACAGTCAAGTAAATGTTCAGCGAGTCAAGCTCACTCGGGAGCAACATGAAAATCACCAAAATAACTTGGTCATTCCAATGACTTTATGAAAGATATCACTTGTTGTGGGCATGTAAATACTTTGCGGCCATCCTTAGTATCTATTCTCAATTTGGCCGGAAACATCAGTGCAAAAGCGACCTTCCGTTGATGTAAGTGTTTCTTGCATTCCTTGAATCTATCCCATTTCTCTCTTGTCGAATTCGCAAAGGCTGGGAACAAGAAAATGCTGTGGTTCTTCCAAGAAAGCCTTCCTTTACTCCTCACTCGTTCTCAGGAATTCCAACAATTCGGACATTGTTTCACTGATTACGATTCTCAAGGTCTTCCAACTTTTCCCAGACGCACTGCAAATCTGCCTTGGTCGCTAGCAGATTAGCAGATAATTCCCTCTCTGATGACTCCAGATAATCGATCCGTATCTCGACGTCCGACAATCTTGTAACCAACTCGTCGTAATCGATCAACGTATAACAGCAAGACCCTCCAAGTCCGCTACGACCTTCATCAACATCACAGACATGTTGGACAGTTGACGTTGAATTTCTCCCGCCACACCGTCCAAATTGAATCCCTGGTCTGCGGCCCTGTCAGGGGTATCAGCTTGAGCACATAAGTGCCTTTTAATGTCTCCAGAGCACAAGGATTTTGAATTCATTGACATATTGTCTTCATAGAACAGCTATGAAACAGAGTGTATCGAATCTCACCAGTTTAGGACACAAAAAGAATTAAAAATTAGCAAGGTGTGCAGAGCTCACCATTCACACGTTCAACCCTCGCATGGTGTCACGCGACTCCTTTCCCCCATCCTGATTTCTTTTGTTTTTGTGTTTATCTCATATAAAATAGTTTCAAAAATTCAAACAAAATCTAACATAAAACAAAGGCAATCTGAGTAAACACAAAATACAGTTTTTAAATGATAATGTTATTTATTGAAGCAAAAAAGTTATCCAATACCTACTGGGCCTGTGTGAAATAATATTTGCCCCCTTTGTTACTAAATCCCCAAATCTATGAATTTAGTATTTAATGAGGTTCTGCTAGACCAGACACACCCAAGCCTGATTACTGACAGCCCTGTTCAATCAAATCAACACCTAAATAGAACTTTTTTAGCAGCATGAAGTTAGTTAAAAGGTCTTACCCAAATGGAGAAAACTTGGCACAGTAGTGAACCTTCCCAGAAGTGGCCAACCTTCCAAAATTCCTCCAAGAGCACAGCGATGACTCATCCAGGAAGTCACAAAAAAGCCAAGGACAATATCCAAGAAACTGCAGGCCTCTCTCGCATCAATAAAGGTCACTGTTCATGACTCCACTATCAGAAAGACACTGGCCAAAAAAGGCCATCCATGGAAGAGTGGCGAGGAGAAAACCACAGCTAACCCAGAAGAACATTAAGACTCGTCTGAATTTTGCCAAAACACACCTTGATGAAACTCAAACTTTTGGGAGAATGTTCTGTGGACTGATGAGTCAAAAGTGGAACTGTTTTGAAGACAGGGGTCCTGTTACATCTGGCGTTAATCAAACACAGAATTCCACAAAAAGAACATCATACCTACAGTCAAGCATGGTGGTGGTAGTGTGATGACATGGGGATGCTTTGCTTCTTCAGGTGACTTGCAATAATTGAGGGAAACATAAATTCTGCTTTCTATCAGAAAATCCTAAAGGAGAATGTCCAGTCATTAGTCAATGAGTTGAAGCTCAAACTCAACTGGATTATGCAGCAAAGCAATGATCAAAAGCATAGGAGGAAGTCCACCTCTGAATGGCTCAAAATAAGCAAAATTAAAGATTTGGAGTGGCCTAGTCAAAGTCCTGACTTGAACCCGATTGAGATGCTGTGGCAGGATCTTAAACGGGCAGTTCATGCTCAAACCCTCCAATGTGGCTGAACTAAAGCAGTTCTGAAAAGAAGGGTGGGCCAAAATTCCACTACCGCATTGTGAAAGACTGATCTTCAGTTATCGGAAGCGTTTGGTTGCAGTTGTTGCTGCTAAAGGTGGCACACCCAGCTATTAAGTTTAAGGGGGCAGTTAGTTTTTCACATGGGTGATATAGGCATTGGATAACTTTTTTGCTTCAATAAATTTTTTTTAAAAATTATATATATATATCAGTTGTGCTCAAAAGTTTGCATAACCTGGCAGAAATTTGGAAATTTTGGTCTTTTATCAAAACTGTCTTTTATTTAAGGATAGTGATCATATGAAGCCATTTATTATCACATAGTTGTTTGGCTCCTTTTTAAATCATAATATAATTGTTGTTTCAAGGAGCACAATACGATGATACTTGAACAAAAACGAGCTGCATGGTCGAGTTGCCAGAAAGAAGCCAATACCACAAAAAAGCCGGTTACAATATGCCCGACAACATCTCAACACGCCTCATAGCTTCTGGCACACTGTAATTTGGAGTGACGAGACCAAAATAGAGCTTTATGGTCACAACCATAAGTGCTATGTTTGGAGAGGGGTCAACAAGTATTGTGCTCCTTGAAACAACCACACCATTTTTTTCCAGAGCAGCCTGTATTTCTCCTGAGGTTACCTGTGGGTTTTTCTTTGTATCCCAAACAATTCTTCTGGCAGTTGTGGCTGAAATCTTTCTTGGTCTACCTGACCTTGGCTTGGTATCAAGAGATCCCCGAATTTTCCACTTCTTAATAAGTGATTGAACAGTACTGACTGGCATTTTCAAGGCTTTTGATATCTTTTTATATCCTTTTCCATCTTTATAAAGTTCCATTACCTTGTTACGCAGGTCTTTTGACAGTTCTTTTCTGCTCCCCATGGCTCAGTATCTAGCCTTTCACAGCCTCGTTGTCATTCCCATTTACAATCAAAGATGGCGCTAGCGTGAATAAGGTCTGTAGTGAGTGCTGTGCAGCCTGTGCTCATTGGAACAGTGGCGGATGGTGGTGCAGGCTGTGTCTGATCCGTTTGGAAAGACAGTGTTACCTTAGGAAGTCTCGATTCCGTTTAATTTTTTTCTCTCCACAAATTCAAACCAAACTGAACTAGCAACAATGTAGCTTAACTTGTAACTTGCAACAGAGTATATGGTGAAATCACACGAAACAGTTTGGCTCACTTTCACCTGTTTACAAACTTGTGTAGATGCAAAAAAAAAAAAAAGAAACTTGGAATATTCTATTACTGCCTGATCTGAGGGGGAAGGGGGTTGCTTGCATTGATGTTGCTGAAAATAACTGCTATATCAATCATATCGGTGTTGTTACAGTGATATTTTCAATTTTAGCACACGTTATTTAGCATTATTGATAATAAAAAAGCATATTTGTATTTTTAGGGGGCCCTAGGCAGATGCCTACCTTTGTCTAGTGCTAAGTCCACACCTGATTATGAGTGTTATTGCAATTACTTTGAATATTACACTTTTATACAGTAGTAATATTTTTCTGTCGTAATGTCTTCAATTTCACGCATCCAGTTGAATAGAGCTCTTATTTCAGCTGGACTTTTATTTTGAAAGACCTTTGAAGATCTTCCTGTTTGTGAATGGTTTGTTATATCAAGCTTCCCACGACTTGCGTGCTGAAATCTCCAAGCTGCAACGGTAAAAACGGTCATTTGAGAGTTCTACAGCTGATTATACACTAAACGCGCTGCTCTGCAGATGGATACTATTGGACACACTGCATGAAAATAATGCATTAGTAGTGTGTGGTGCGTTTGTGCGCGAGCCTACTTGTGTGTGTGTGAAGGAGATGACAGAGCAAGACGGAGCCTCTAATTCATTTTGTGGCACGCATGTGACTGTATATTATTTCAGTAAATGACATCCTTCTGCTGTTTAATGATCACACGTCATCAAATGGTCTTTGATTTAATCTCAAAACTCTCACATTACATTTCATTTTGCTAATGGCAGCATACTATGGTACTGTAATGAACAACAAGATGATATTGTACCGTTTTGAATTTTTTGGTATCGCAAGATTTCGTTATTACTGGTATACTGCGCAACCAGTGTCGGCAACTTAGCGACTTTTCAGACCCCTTTAGCGACTTTTTTTTCTAAAAAGTACCTAGCAACATATCTAGCGACTTTTTGGACAAATCTTCACCAGTACTGCCATGCGAGCACGAGGTCTTGCTTTCCCGCTACAGGCATACCTCTCTCTCTGTGTTTGCTCCGTTCAGTGAGTGGCAGACACAGACGTGAATGAGCTGCACATGTGCAAGCAGAGTTGCCAAGGACCAATCAGTAATCAAATAATTATTTTTTTAATTTAAACAATTTAATTTGACAATTATTTTTCTTGCTTATCACTCACTGTTACACAGATGGAAGCTGTGTGCTGTGTGACAGAAAAAATAAGACATTCTGTCACTTCTGAGTTTCTCCGAGTGATCATTTATATGTAAATATAGCCGAAATCACAGCACAGCCGTTGTCTTTAACTTATGTTATAAAATCAGGATTTTAGCAGTGCAGAACAGCAGCTTGGAAAATGCTTGGAAGTGATTACTGGTTAACATGTAGTCTTAATGGGAGGCGTTTCAGTCACTATTTCATACTTGTTCCATTGTCTGACAACAGAAATATGTACATGAGAACAGCTTTATTGGGAATTCGGCTGTATTAAAATACAGTATGTGAGCACAGAAAGTAGGAGAGAAGCAAACAGATGTAAAGGGCTGACACAAGGCAGAATGCAAATACGACGTGATGACATCATGAAAATGCTAATTAACACATGACGTCATCTAGCGACTTTTAGCGACTTTTTTAGCAGGCTTTAGCTGCTTTTAATTGAAAGTAGTTGGCAACACTTGCGCAACCCGAACTGAGATAAAAAAAAAAAAAAAAATCCCCATTCTGATGGTTGATGTGAACATTAACCTAAGCTCCTGAACCATATCTGCATGATTTTATGCACTGCACTGTTGCCACATGATTGGCTGATTAGATAATTAAATGGATGATTGTTGGTGCCAGTTGGGCTGATTTGAGTATTTCTGTAACTGCTGATCTTCTGGGATTTTGACACACAACAATCTCTAAAATTTACTCTGAATGGTGCCAAAAACAAAAAACCTCCAGTGAGCGACAGTTCTGTGGATGGAAATGCCTCGAATGGTTCGAACTGACAAAGTCTACGGTAAATCAGATAACGGCTCTGTACAATTGCGGTGAGAAGAATATCATCTGTTTTGGCGGCATGAGGGGGACCTACACAATATTAGGCAGGTGGTTTTAAAGTTGTGGCTGAACGAAGTGTGCGTGCGTGCGTGCGTTTATACACTACCATTCAAAAGTTTGGGGTCAGTTGCCTGATTTTTCTCATGATCTTAAAAACCTTTTGATCTGAAGGCGTATGCTTAAATGTTTGAAATTAGTTTTGTAGACAAAAATATAATTGTGCCACCATATTAATTTATTTAATTACAAAACTAAGATTTTATAAAAAAAAATCTTTTTAGAAATGGATGACTTGGACCAATAATAAAGAAAAGCAGCCAATAAGTGCCCAACATAGATGGGAACTCCTTCAATACTGTTTAAAAAGCATCCCAGGGTGATACCTCAAGAAGTTGGTTGAGAAAATGTCAAGAGTACATGTCTGCAAATTCTAGGCAAAGTGTGGCCGCTTTGAAGATGCTAAAATATAACAGTTTTGATTTATTTTGTGTGTAATAATTCAAGCATTTAAGCATAAGCCGTTAAATCAGAAGGTTTTTAAGATCACGAGACTTAATTTAGTAAAATGTGTCTAAATTTTGACTGGTGGTAGTGTACGTTTTTAAGAATTGTTCCAGAACATCAGTGCCATTTAGAGAAGTTTAATTCAGGACGTTCTATTAATAGAGTTCTAAATTTACAACAACTTAATGGCCTTTATAAATTAAAAGACCTGTTGCAAATCACTCCAGACTCTGTCCAGGTAATCTAAGCATGAACTTCTGCTGACACAACAATTAAAATCCAATAAAGAAGTGTTGTTTTAATGGAGTGTAAGTATCACAGGAGGTAAGCTATCAGTGTAAATGTAATTGAACGACTGGTATCAGTGTCTGCTAATCAGCGTTACCTACAAATCCCATTTACATAGTACCAAAGGGATGAATTACAATCTTTCTCTCTCTGTTTCCCTTTCAGAAGAGGACAGACTACTGTTTCCGGTAACTCACTATGGTTCAAATGACTGCAGGGATGAATACAACAACCCCAGATCAACCCCGGTATCAGATGGTTGGATATGTGTGGATCAGGAAGAGGAAGCATTGCGCAGGAAGTTAAAATATTTCTTCATGAGCCCCTGTGAAAAGTACCAAGCCAAAGGAAGAAAACCATTTAAACTGGTTCTGCAAATACTGAAGGTTGTTTTAGTAACTGTACAGGTATTTGAGCTGAGCATTTTCTAGAATCTTTTTTTGGTGGTTGTTGTAGTGTTGTTGTAATAATTGGAGCTTTTTGTAGTCAACCCATAGCTTGCAAGCCTGGTGCAGGAATTTAAAGAGAGTGTTGAGTTTAAAAGTCTCACTTTAACCAAAACAATTGCTCTTTAACAACTATGATGTGCCTACCACTCTTGGTGAGGAGCAACCAATCAGAATTGACCTTCGCTCTCACACTCTGAAGTGTCGCACATTTGTATGTAGTTTTAAGGCCAAAGTGGACTTCAGTTGTCTGCGTTGCAGATCGCTTCGTGCACAGTATTCGTGACGCAAATTTTGTCATCGGCACAGTCCGGACTGACCACGCACGGCCCAGATTTTCTCGACCGACAGATACGGTCCTCGTCTGTGCGCATCTTCTGTGCATTCGCCTGCCATTGACTGTACTAAAAGAGTATCACAAAGCAACTGTAGTGGGTATGCGTCGAACGCATTTGTATTCACTCGCGGTTAGAAGAGTATACTTTGAAAGGCAACACGGTCGACCGGTCCGAGATGATCTGGAACTTACAAAAATGAAGTATACCCGGGCCTTTATGCCAAAGTATATTTAATCTTGCCCTGCAACTTTTGCTAATTTTGTCATCAGCTCTGTACATGCGTGTAGTCTGCTAGTTTTTCTAGACACGCAGAAAAGCAGTACTGCGCATGCATCGAATGTTGTCCGTACAGGCTTGTGGTCAATGCTTTGAAAGACTAGCTCACGACCATGCATTAGACATAATGGCATGTGAAAAAACAAAGCCTTGAGAGGTGCATCGTGTTATGTCTGCGCCAGGGTTTCCATTAGCTGGTAAATGCAGTTAATTTTACCATTAAAGCATCCCATTGTCTGACATATTCAAAAATATTTAGACACAATGTCTGGTGAAAATGTTAACACGAAGTGTCAGCAACTCCTTTAGTTGGTGCCACGAGTGTAATCCCAATGATGACAGCACTTTGCTGCCTTGGAGGTTGAACAGCTTGAAAAGTCCTAATCCGCGACTACAGTGGGTTGTATCCTGCACACTGGCAAAAGCAGCCTGCGTTCTTCCCGTCTTGCATGCCCACAGTGAGAAGCTTCCCACTTCAGAATCATATTAAAACAGCCTTGTGTTGCCATCTTCTGGAGGAGAAGGACACCAGGCTTATGTGTATCTCAAGCTGTAGTGAAACAGTGCACACATTTGACTTCACGTCAGCAGCAAAACGCTTCTGTGCTATGTAAAATCTGGGGAAAATAGTCAAAAAAATAAAGCCGATGCAATTTGCACTCTGATGCAAATATGCTATTTAATGCCTCAGTGCAAACAGTGGCAGATACTATTTGCACCTCCACAAACACCCTACAACAGCCCCTACCCCTAAACCTAACCTTAACCTTCCCTTAAAATAACATTGGTTTTATTACAGTAACCATAGTTTCACCATGGTATTTTGTAGTAAAATTGTAGCAAATACAAAATTAAACATGGTTACTATATTACCATCATATTACTGTAGTAACACCATGGTTAATTGCATTAAAACTATGGTGTCTGCCAAAAAACATGGTTACTACAAAAGTACTATAGTATTACAGTGATGCAATCTACACACAAGCGACGCCGAGCTGCGGGATTAAAGCCCCGTTCACACTGCAAATGATGTTGTCGCTTGATGTCGCTAGACTCTGCAATCAGTGTCGCTGGTTGGCGTTTCTACTGCTGTTGCTTTAATGTTATTGGTGGACTGCACATCTGGATATTCTGATTACAGAGTATACTGCTGGTAAAGCTAAGGTGTCATTCTGATTTGACAAGGAATCAGTTCTATTGCTTCTAAAAATGAAAATTGAGTGTTTTTATAAAACATGCAGCATTGCTTAATGCATGATGAACAAGATGAATGATGTATCAATGTATAAATCAAATTCACTCGGAATGCTGACACGGTTTTCCACTCATCATTTTATTACACATATCCATGTATGTGGTTACAGACAAATGATAGAAGAGTGAAATCGCTCACAGAAACTTTTAACTCCTCCATCTTGCCTGCACTCGACTCCAGTATCTCCCACTGCCTGGAGACGGGTGACGTGAGCTCCACTGTCTTCACTCTCATTGGTAGTCGCTCGCGAATGTCACTCGTCGTTTGCATAGTAGAAATTTTCTAAAATTTCTCTACAGCTTGTGTCGCTTGAAGTCGCTCTGCTCTCATTGAAAATGAATGGGATCGTATCGCTTTGCCACGCGATGCCACCTGTGGTGTGAAGGGGTCTTAAAGGTGCATTCAGTAGTTTGGAGCCAATTTAAAAGTTTTACACATTAACGAATGAATTGTGTTTTTGTGAAGTTTGATCCGAATGGTGTACACTCACATGAGATGAAGACTATACTCATAATATTTTTCTATAAAAAGTGTTTTATTTTACATGGTGCGGGTCATCCCCTTCAATGTGTTTCGCCATGTTGAAATCACATGACACGTGGCGTTTCACTAAACGTGGAAGAAGAGAATCCTCACGCTCATGAGCTAGTGTGGCGCCTGTGTATATAGATGCGCTTGGTTATGCTTAGAACATTGTTGTTTGGTGACGCGAAGAGTGAAAAGAATCAGAATGAGCTTTATTGCCAAGTATGCTTACACACACAAGGAATTTGTCATGGTGACAGAACACAATGGAACATACTTATTTATCGTGCTTTAGCAGCGGAGAAAACGGGAGATCCAGTAGCTGTACTACCGAAGAAGCAAAAAAAGGTCTGAAGCAACTTGCTTCAAGCAAGAAGACAGAAAGACCGGCAAAGACAAAAAGCAGTAACGGTAAGGCATCTACGTCTTCATTAGTTTAGTGCAAAGTAGCTTGGCACAGCGATTGTTGTGGATTTTGTGTAAACCATGATGTTGGTTGCTTGGAAATAAAACGAGTTCTTCAAATACAGTATTCATGGACATGCTAAATTTGATAATCAAAAACAATTCTAATCTTTCCTTTAACATAACATTCTGTATCGCTAGATAATTGAGGTTTATTTTACGCTAAGCACTTCTCTAATAAAGGTAAAACTGTCTTTAGAAATAATGTGAAACATAGACAGTCTCCAAAGATTATTGATATGAGGGACAATAATAATCTATCCTTAACAGTAGAAGCATATTCACTTGATTTCTGATGGGGTTTTTTAGGCAACGCAATTATATCATAGGAGTAATAAATACATTTTTAAATAACCTCAAACTCCAACATTTTCCAGATGTAAATTATATTCCAAAGCTGACGGGGGCAGCAGAGATGATCATGCTGATCCACGTCGAAAGATGGCAGTATAACGTCTAACACAACTGTAACATTGGTACTTAAAGTACACGAAGAAGAGCAATGCTAATGCTAGCGAACTACTGAATGCCCCTTTAAGAGGAAGGGAACGAGTGCGATCGACAGACTCCTCCTCTAGATCAAACCCTTCTCTGCACATTTACTGTGGCCAAATCACTGCATTGAAATCAACCTTTATATATATTTTTATTTATTATTGTAAGTAGTATTAAAGTAAATATTAAGAGTGGAAACAAGAAATCGGATGGTAAAAAACAAATGGGGGGCAAAAGGCGGAATTAAACATACTCCATTGTTTTACAGTGCAAAATAAACACAGAAATGAGATGACCGGATTTTTCCAATTTGTCCAGTAAACTTTATAATTCCTGGACACATTGGCCGGCACAAAAATTTCTTAGCGGCAACTCTGGTCTGCACCACTAGTGTCATCAAACGGAATTGCATAAATTTGGTGCAGACGTTTCAAAATAGGAGTCTTATGTGTATTTCGGGCTTCTTTATAATTACAAGTCCAGCACCACATTTATATATATATATATATATATATATATATATATATATATATATATATATATATATATATATAAATATATATATGCACTGGCAGCCAAAAGTTTGGAATAATGTACAGATTTTGCTGTTTCGGAAGGAAATTGGTACTTTAATTCACCAAAGTGGCATTCAACTGATCACAAAATATAGTCAGGACATTACTGATGTAAAAAACAGCACCATCACTATTTTAAAAAAGTCATTTTTGATCAAATGTAGACAGGCCCATTTCCAGCAGCCATCACTCCAACACCTTAAATTGCTAATTTGGTATTAGAAAATCATTTGCCATTATATCAAACACAGTTGAAAGCTATTTGGTTCATTAAATGAAGCTTAACATTGTCTTTGTGTTTGTTTTTGAGTTGCCACAGTATGCAATAGACTGGCATGTCTTAAGGTCAATATTAGGTCAAAAATGGCAAAAAAGAAACTGCTTTCTCTAGAAACTTGTCAGTCAATCATTGTTTTGAGGAATGAAGGCTATATACAATGCTTGAAGATTTCATATAAAGGTATACACTACAGTCTTTAAAGACAAAGGACAACTGGCTCTATCAAGGTCAGAAAGAGATGTGGAAGGCCAGATGTACAAGTAAACAAGAGGATAAGTACATCAGAGTCTCTAGTTTGAGAAATAGATGCCTCACATGTCCTCAGCTGACAGCTTCATTGAATTCTACCCGCTCAACATCAGTTTCATGTACAACAGTAAAGAGAAGACTCGGGGGTGCAGGCCTTATGGGAAGAATTGCAAAGAAAAAGCCACTTTTGAAATAGAAATCAAAAAGAAAAGGTTTGAGTGGGCAAAGAACACAGACATTGGACAACAGATAATTGGAAAAGAGTGTTATGGATCTTAACCCCATTGAGCTTTTGTACGATCAGCTAGACTGTAAGGTGCGTGAGAAGTGCTCGACAAGACAGCCACATCTATGGCAAGTGCTACAGGAAGTGTGGGGTGAAATGTCACCTGAGTATCTGGACAAACTGACAGCTAGAATGCCAAGGATCTGCAAAGCTCTCATTGCTGCACGTGGAGTAGTTTATTTTTTTCAAATTGTAATAGTAATTTTTCACATTATTAATGTCCTGACTATACATTTTGATCAGTTGAATGCCACTTTGGTGAATAAAAGTACCAATTTCTTTCCATAAGAGCAAAATCTATACATTATTCCAACTTTTGTCTGCCAGTGTGTGTGTATATATGTATGTATGTATGTATATATACAGTTGTGCTCAAACGTTTGCATACCCTGGCAGAAATTGTGAAATTTTGGCATTGATTTTGAAAATATGAAATATTGATTTTATTTAAGGATAGTGATCATATGAAGCCATTTATCATCACATAGTTGTTTGGCTCCTTTTTAAATCATAATGATAACAGAAATCACCCAAATGGCCCTGATCAAAAGTTGACATACCCTTGAATGTTTGGCCTTGTTACAGACACACAAGGTGACACACACAGGTTTAAATGGCAATTAAAGGTTAATTTCCCACACCTGTGGCTTTTTAAATTGCAATTAGTGCCTGTGTATAAATAGTCAATGAGTTTGTTAGCGCTCACGTGGATGCACTGAGCAGGCTAGATACTGAGCCATGGGGAGCATGGAGTAGCCAGTATCTTTTTGCATGATCAGTCATATTTTCAAAATCAACCCCAAAATATCACAGTTTCTGGCAGGGTATGCAAACTTTTGAGCACAACTGTGTGTGTGTGTGTGTGTGTGTGTGTATATATATATATATATATATATATATATATATATATATATATATATATATATATATATGTATATGTATATGTATGATCCAGCTTTTGGCTCTCAGACACAACTATTACACAAGGTGCAAACATTAATTGATGCTTTAAGAAGGCAACATACTATTATATGCATACTATGCTTTATGTAAATATCTGCTTATGTAGATTTTGAAGGGCAGTACTAAATAAAAAAAACAATGTATTTCATATTTGTATAAATTATGTAAAGGGGTGTGAACATTGATGAGACAAAAAGGGAATGCAAACATATGGATCTTCTCAACTATATATATTGTTTATTAAACCTCTGATTAATGGGTTACCAGCTGTCTTTTCTTTGGCTTTCTACCTTGTTTCTTGACAGCAATCTAAATCGAGCAATTATATGATTTGGTGACTAAAAAAATGCCATTTTTCTCCTTAATGTTTCAGTTAAGTAATTTTTTTAGTCTGGAATCCTGATCCAAGGTAACTTGCCTAAAACTACTTGTGGAGGCTACACACCTTAAACAACCTGTGATTAAAGGCCTCTCTCTTTGCTTTCCTTCCAAATAGCTGGTGCTTTTTGGTTTAAGCAACGAGATGGCGGTGACGTTTAAGGAGGAGAACACGGCCTCATTTAAACACATCTTCCTTAAAGATTATGATGATTCAGATGACGCACTTGCGGTTTACACGCAGAGTGATGTGTATGATCACATATTCTACACCGTAGAACAGGTAATGTCTAATTTTGAGGAAAACACACTCACTGTCCTGAAGTTGTTGTTTTTTACTGTAATGATCTCATCACTTTAAGACCCAATATGCTCATTTTGTACAAATAAATACAGATTCCCCACCATACTGCTGGTATCAAACTCTATTATACAATGCGGTTTATTGCTGTGAAACTATTCAGGTGTGATTTTCAACATAAATCATTCAATTCTTCTTTCATTTCTAACTTAAGGCTAGATTTACTTTGAGGGGTATACTGTATTTGGACAGTGACTCATATTAGGATTCTGCTTATGTATTCTCGTAGCTTTATTCACCTTGTTTGTTTGGCTGTTAAACTGTTTGTGTTGAACCCATCTTGATTGTTATTATTTACGCGCACTGAACATTTTAACACTTTATTACTTACATGTATCTATTTTGCACTTATTCCCTTCTAGTGTAATTTGTTTATGCTCTCATTCTTCATCCCTTTCCACATTGTTTTCACCTGTCTTTCAGTATCTGGCTTTGCCGGAGAAGACGGTGGGCCGCTATGCATATGTGTACGATGTCGGTGTGAATGGGAGTGCGCTCTCTCTGTGTCAGCAGTATTATAAAAAGGGCCAGATTGACCCAGCTAATGACACCTTCATCATTGACCCACATGTGGTCACAGGTGACTAGTTTTCTGCCTTTCTTTCCTCCCAATTTGTCCCTGTTTCCAGTTCAAACATTTTTTTTTAATCTCATCAAATGATTAATCGGAGAAACAAGAGAAATGTTTGAAACATTGTACACACAGAATTAAGAATAAGATTGAATAAACTTGAAATATTTGTTTACTGACTCTTTTGCTAACACAAAATGATCTTCTAAGACAACCTTTTGCACCTTGTCACTCACTGTTTTTTTTGTGTGTCAGTTCCCTGTGACTGATTGTACCACAGGAATCACTTTCTTTTGTAATTCTAGAAGAGAAATCTTGCTGTTTACCAAACCTGTCTTTTTATAACCCCTATAACACAGCTGGTGGGAGGCTTGAAGTTGAGTCTTAAGGAAGACTAATTAATAATTTCTCTCTTCCTCTCTGTAGACTGTATTGGTGTGAACCCTTTGTCTACTCCCACAGCAGGTCTGGGTCGTGATTATAGGAATTTAACCCTTAAATTTCACAAGTAAGTTCAACAGGATTTTTATTATGTAACATCCATAGAAGTTTCTAATAATCTACAGTTTCATAATAATGTTGTGAATGTTATGAAATCAAAACAGTTTCAATATTAACACATTCTCCCTTAGGCTTATTAATGTCACCATACAGTTCCAGCTGAAGGCCATAAATCTTCAGACCATCATACACAATGAAATTCCAGACTGTTACACTTTCTTCATCACGGTGAGTTGGCACGTGGAATGCCATTGTTGCTCAGAAAGAAGAAGAAAACAAATGCAGAAAACCTTCCAAAAATCTTAACAAAGCAGAAACTTGACATGGAAAAACAGCAGCGTGCATTGTTACATATCAAATAAATAAATACCTTTTTATAGAAACATGTTTTTATTTATTTTTATAAAGAATAATACTGTATAATTACTTATTAATTAAATTAAGAATAAAATTATATAATAAAACAAATTATAAATATATATATGTGAATGTAAAAAATATATATATATATAAATGTTATTTATCAAAATATAAAATATTCCTAAGGTTAATTTAAAAATTTGCTTTGGTTTTTGGTCTGGTATGTGTAGATTTTAAGTTTCCTTTTCGGCCAAGAGATTTCAGTTTGGTGCACCACTAATAACTGTATATATGTACTAAATGCAATTTTTCCTATTTTTTGCTCAGATTTTGCTGGATAACAAAGCCCACAGTGGTAAAGTTAAGATCAGTCTGGATAATCAGGCCTCCATTAAGGAATGTAGAGACCCAAGTGTTTCTGGACACGGTAAGGCTCAACTTTCTTTTTCAGATTAGTTGATTTTTGAGATAAGGGACAAAACATGTTTCATTTTTTAATACTAAATTATTTTGAAATGGATATTTTTGTAGACAAAGGTCTCTGCTAACAAGCCATGTAAGGGAACAGGTTTTTTTTTATTATTTATTTATTTTTTTTTGCAATTTGGAATGCCCAATTCCCAATGCGCTTTTAAATCCCCGTGGTCGCATAGTGATTCGCCTCAATCCGGGTGGCGGAGGATGAATCCCAGTTGCCTCCGCCTCTGAGACCGTCAGCCCGTGCATCTTATCACGTGGCTTATTGAGCGCGTTGCCACGGAGACACAGCACGTGTGGAGGCTTCACGCCATCCACCGCAGCAACCACGCTAAACTCACCACGCGCCCCACCGAGAACGAACCACATTATAGCGACCATGAGGAGGTTACCCCATGTGACTCTACCCTCCCTAGCAACCGGGCCAATTTGGTTGCTTAGGAGACCTGGCTGGAGTCACTCAGCACGCCCTGGGATTTGAACTAGCGAACTAACGAACTCCAGGGGTGGTAGCCAGCGTATTTTACCACTGAGCTACCCAGGCCCAAGGGAACAGGTTTTTATAAAAATGCTTTTTTTCTGAAAATTGACATTTATTCACTTCATAACTTAGTTACTTACTGTCATTTGTGTCAACTCCGTCAGATGCAGTAAAAAGCATGCTATTTTAATTTGATCCATCCAAAAAGAGCGTGAAGTCTTTAATTATCCAATAATGGTGTTCAGTAAAGGAGATAAGTGATAAAATACATTCTATAGATTTTTTTTTTTTTTTTTTTTTTTTCTGTTTTCACACTCTTCTGAAAATTCTGACGGTGTGGACAAAATTGAATATTTTCCATCCTTACCATGTGTTGTACGCTGGAGCCATTTTGGGTTTTTTTCCTCTGTTAAAGCTGCCTCTATAACCTAAACTAAAATGCCAAATTTATCCCACAATTCTAATGGAAATTATCATAATGGGAATGACGGAGTTGAAGCTGTTACCGTAGAGACTTTGTGTGTTTTAAAATATGAAAAAAGATCAAATTTACCAGACCACATGTCCTGCTGTTGCATCCACCATGAGCAGGAAGTGGGAAAGGGGTCCTCAGAGTTATAGCTGAGCATGATATTTGATGCAAAGTGAGGACACAACATTGATAGACAGTTTTTTATGGAAAATATAATTTAAAGTTTACTTAGTGTATTGTTTGATATCTTACAGATCCCTACCTTTCATTTGATATTCATATTTATGAATTTGTTGCATTTTTAAACACTGTTTGACAGTTTACCATTGTGACCAATATAGAGCATGCATTTAAAATATTCTAATTAAATTATTAAAAAATATATGTAATGAATGCTCGGAGTATACACATTTCCTTTAGATTTAACTTTTCTAGTATTTTTATTATTATGAATATTTAAATGTTTAACGTAATAATGACTTTTGTATGTAAGACATGTTTTGTCCCTTTTCTCAAGATTCATTGATGTACTGTATTGTTTGCATAGTGGAAATTCACTATATATTTCTTGTACACATTTGTTATACTCACTGTCCATCCACATCTCTCTCTGTCTCTCCCTCTCTGTCTCTCTCTCTAGCTGATAGCTATGCTCGTGTGTGGTTTGATGTGGCTGTCGCAGTTGTTTGTACTCTTTCTCTTATCCTCTGTGGTCGCTCTATCCTCAGAGGCATTGTCCTTCAAAATGTAAGATATCTTCTCAAATAAATTCACATTAACATTCAAAATGATTATGTATTTTAACTGAAGAACACTGGCTCATGTATAACACTCTCTCTTTCTTTTCAGGAGTTTGTGAAGTACTTTAAGAGCTCTTTGAAACGTGATGTCTGTTGGGGAGACAGAATGGAGTTTATTAACGGTTGGTATATTCTGCTCATCATTAGTGACGTGCTCACTATCACAGGCTCCATCATCAAGATCGGTATTGAGCTTAAGGTAAGTCGAGCGCTCGTGACGTGATCAGCTTTTGAGATTAAATCCCATTAACTTTATAGAATTGGAATTGGAACAAAGAACCATGTCCTGATATTTCATGACTGTATTGCAACCCTCAGAACCTCTCATCCTACGACGAGTGTGGGATCCTCTTGGGCACATCGACGTTATTGGTTTGGGTTGGAGTTATTCGTTACCTCACCTTCTTTCAGAAGTACAATGTGAGAGACATGGACATCCACACATCAATGAACATGCAAACACACTAACAGTGTATACATTAAATGCATGTTTTGTAGTGTATGTAATGTTGCAGTCAAACACATTCTTGAAATGCTGCAGATGTGACATTTCTAGATTTTGTACTTTGATTAGTTGAAAATAGACTCTATATTTTTTAAATTCCTGCCTGCATATTTGTTGAAGTGTCACTTTTATTCTTATCCAAACAACAAATCCTAAAGCAGAAAAACTATAATTGTGATATAATTATAATTGTAATTATAAATTACATTTACTGCAGTTCAAAGAGTTTTTTCATTAAATATCAACCAACTCTGAACTTCATATGTTCTTATTCTTTTTATTTTAAAGAGCATTTTTTATTGTTATTGTTACATTATTCATTTTATCACCAAACATTACATGAAATGTGACTTGCAACATGCATTTAAACATGTAAAACTAGTGAGATGTTATTTTGTAGGATGTGGGATTTGTATATTAAATGGTGTTTTGCTTTCTCAGATTCTCATCGTCACATTAAGAGCTGCATTCCCTAATGTGATCCGCTTTTGTTGCTGTGTGGCGGTGATCTACCTCGGCTACTGCTTCTGTGGGTGGATTGTGCTGGGACCCTACCATGTTAAGGTACATAGCTCAAGCCTGATTGGTGGAGTCTGTGATTTACAGAAACCAATTAAGGGTGTAAAATGCACATAATACATGGATGAATTACCTTGTTTAGCACTTCCTTAACAAAAAAAAGGACCATGGCGGTACCACGATACAGTGATGGTATAGTATGGTAATACCATGAAATATGCTATGATTGCTGAATGATTGTCATGTACCATTGAACACCATGGTATTACATGGTACATATTTAAAAGACTATGGTATTACCATGGTATCATGTCCAAAAAAAAAAAATAATAGTATCATGGTACTTTTTTGTACTTTTCCTAAAAATAAAAAATAAAAAAACAAATAAAAACAAACTGTGGCTAATTTTACATTTTATGCATTTGGCAGATGTATTTCTCCAAAGCCACTTACAGTGCATTTAAGATATACATTTTATATGTTTGTGTGTTCCCTGGTAATCGAGCCCATGATCCTGGCGTTGCTAGCGCCATGCTCTACCATTTGCACTACAGGAACTTATATTTAAAGTGTTATTCACCTCTGAATTTGTTATTGTATTAATTCAGCTATAATAATTTTCTTTTTACATTTGTTACATTATAGGCTACTTTTTGTTCGAGACTGAAAAATTTATTTCAACATGTGAGTTCACATATGAGACAAAAGTGTCATAGAAGCCACATAAAATGAGGTGGTAGCTTCTGCAATTGCTTTATCATCTCACATTTGCTTTTATGACACTATTGGTAAGGTTTAGGTTTAAGGTTTAGGTTAGAGAAGACGTGTTGTTTATTTAAAGGGATAGTTCACCCAAAAAATGACAGTTCTCTCATCATTTACTCACCCTCATGCCATCCCAGATGTGTATGACTGTCTTTCTTCAGCAGAACACAAACAAAGATTTTTAGAGAAATATCTCTGCTCTGTAGCTCCATACAATGCAAGTGAATGGTTATCAGACCTTTGTAGCTCCAAAAATCACATAAAGGAAACATAAAAGTAATCTGTAAGACTCCAGTTTTTAAATCCATATCTTCAGAAGCAATATAATAAGTGTGGGTGAGAGACAGAACAATATTTAAGTCCTGTTTCACTGTAATCTCCACTTTAACTTGCACTTTCAGATGTGAAAGTCAGACTAAACAGGTGCCACATGTGACTTTCAGTTGTAAAAGTGAAGTGGAGATTTAGAGTAAAAAAGGATTTTCATTTTGATCTGTTTCTCACCCACACCTATTATATCGCTTCTGAAGATATGGATTTAACCACTGGAGTCTTATGGATTACTTCTATTATTCCTTTGTGATTTTTGGACCTACAAAGGTCTGATCACCATTCACTTGCATTGTATGGACCTACAGAGCTGAGATATTCTTCTACAAATCTTTGTGTTCTGCAGAAGAAAGAAAGTCATACACATCTGGGATGGCATGAGGGTGAGTAAATGATGAGAGAATTTTCATTTTTGGGTGAACTATCCATTTAAAACTCGATAGAGCATTAACCTTAAGAACTTCTTTGGGAGAACATTTAACTCACTTTTAGCACCATGCAGTGGACATTTCACCTCGGAACTGCCATGATATGTGTAATGAACCTTGTAATACCACTTAATTTCATGCGATCTGGCAGCAAAATAATGTGAAGTAGTCCAAGAGGGGTGAAAAACATTTGAAAAAGATGATTTTAGAATGAGTTTGCCAGCCAGTCACACATCTTCTCTCCCAAAATGTTCTTATTTCTGTCTTTTTCTTCCCTCAGTTCCGCTCCCTGTCGTTGGTATCTGAGTGTCTGTTCTCTCTGATCAATGGAGATGACATGTTCGTGACCTTCAGTGGCATGCAAGAAAGCAGCATGCTTGTTTGGGTCTTCAGTCAGGTGATTTGAATACACACATTGCCCACACACACAGGTACATTCATTCAGTACAATAAAGACACTATGTTCTCTTGCAGGTTTATCTGTACACGTTCATCTCTCTGTTCATTTACATGGTGCTCTCGCTCTTTATTGCACTCATCACTGGAGCTTATGAGACCATTAAGGTAAGAGAAAGGGATGTGGTAGATACAAAGATAGAAATGTAAAACATATTTTTGTTCCTGATACCCTCTCAACACGCACACACACAAACAAACATCCTTATAAAAACAAATTACGATAACCTTAGCTGTTTTATTTGATACTATTTAAAAATAACATAATTTAAATCCATTTAAGACATTTAAATCTTAATTAGTTTTATTAGTATTGTTATAAATGATTCGTTGTTTTGTTTCTTGGTTAACTTTTGTTTCACGATGAAGGCTAATGGTTATACAGTATATTACAGTAAAGGAAGAAAGAAAAACACAAGAATGCACAGAAGAAAATTATAAATTACATATTAGGAATCACAGTCTTTTTACCTGATGAATACAACAGAGATGAGTCATTTGGGGTATTTACCCAATAAATCAATAAAAAGGTCATGGTTTTATGTGATGATACTGTAAATAGTAAAATTGGGGAAAATGTAGGATGGGGAAAATCCAAGCAACTTTGGTATCATGATGTCCTTTCTTTTCCTTTCAGCATCAAACTCAGGAGCCCCTCCATATCACTGACCTGCACGCATTCATCGCTGAGTGCAAGGACACGCCCTGCTCTGGAATGTTCCGTGGAATCGAGACCTCGCCGTGCTCTTTCTTCTGCTGTTGTGACAGGTGTGTCACCATATAAACAAAGACAATGCTGCATACTATCAGATCTAATGATCATTTTGTTGAAACTAAAAGGTCTAAATTTGAAGCATTGCAAATGATTTAACGGAATGGAAAAATATAAATCTGTTGATTTAAAGTGGTTGATTATAAGTAAAGAGACAACATATTTTAGTGCAAAATATTCATATATTTGCAAATATACAAGTAGTTTGAGTGTAGATGACCAAATCAACCTTTTTCACACTTTCGGTTTCAGAATGCTGAAGCAAATGATTGCAGGGTGAATGGGAAGTCACAGAAAATATTATTTTTGCTTACCCGTTTTCAAAAGAAAATATCCACTATCACGTTTCGAGAGCGGTAGATTATGACAGTCAGAAGAGAAAAGATCACACATTTATGGTCACTCCCTCAGCAGCTGTATTAGAAACTGCATTGCAGCTGCTGCAACTTGTTTTTTTACCAATTCCAGGGTAATATAGCACAAAGCATAATGTTATAAATTTATACTAAATAAATAAAAAATTGCACATGCTGCTTATGGCAGAAACATGTCATCACAGTCTGAAAAATGCCCGTTGCATCATTCGCAGTACATTGTAGTGGGCGGTCACTGCAGAGCTTGTTTGGCGCACTTTGTTGGCTTTGCTAATAAATAAGATTTTTTTCAAAATGAAAACCAAATTACACCCACTGATGGCTTCTACCGAAGCATACACCAACAATAAACAACCTCGAAGCTCATGGTAGGTCTGTCTCTAAAGGTTTTGAAGTTATCTTTAAAAATAATTTCCCCTATGGAAAAAATGAATGGAACTTTTACTACCGGAATCAAACTGCTATGCTCTTTTGGCACAAAACCAAATTTCAGACAGTAAGGATTGTTTCCAAACATGTTTTTAACACAGTAGTATCATCACCTCTCTAGGGTGTCAAATCAAGCCACACTCAAACAAACCAAGCAATATTTTGAAAGCACCATAGACCTTATTCACGCTAGCGCCATCTTTCATTTTTTTAATGGGAATGACAACGAGGCTGTGAGGGATAGACTTGTAGTTTCTTCAATGGCCTGAACGGTATAAAGCTCCTAGATCACATCTGAGTTTCCACAACTCATGTTGTCTGGAGTTCTTTGTCCACTGAGTGTTCTTGAAAATAAATTATTTCAATGTTTTGTCCGCGGAACGATTTAAATTGCAGTACAGCCCATTGAAGAGACTGTACATCTATCCCTCACACCCTCGTTGTCATTCCCGTTAAAAATCAAAGATGGCGCTGCTGTAAATAAGGTCAATAGTGTTATACTCTTCGAGAAATCAACCTAATGAACCAAATGGCTTACTTATAGGTATTTCTACATTAAACTGTATTTTAACATAATAAATTATATATATATATATATATATATATATATATATATATATATATATATATATATAATTCATCTTTAAATATATCTGAAGTCTGGTTTTCTTGTCATCTGTTTGTCTGACACTGCAGAACTACCACATATGAGGACGTCCTCCTTGTCAACTAGTGAAGTCATGAGGCTTGAAGTCTGACAACACCTTCCTCTGCTGGTCACAGTGCAGTACTGCGACGACACTGAAGTTAATTGCAAAATGAAGAAAGCTCCAGACAGATGACCCAAGAAGTCACAGTCACTTTAATTTGGGCCTTAAGTGGAGGAGCACATTTTAGTTAAACCACAGTCAGACCAATTTAAGTTTTACCTCAACTTGTTTTTAGTTTTATTTCTATTTAAATCCAGAGGTTGCTGAATGCACACGCAAATGTTGTGCACAGTAATCGTTCCCTGAATATTGATCCCATAAGTTCATTTAGTGTGTGCTGTAGTGGGTCATCACTCACAAATGCTCAGAGACACACTGCCATCTGCTTAATGTGTAATGTCTGCATCACTCCTTTCTAAAAGAGACTGAACAGCTTTGGGCTTGCCAAAGCATTTAGCAGGTGCAAAACTGCTGTAGCAAAAAGATTGAAGTTTACTGTGGGTCGTTCTAATCATGGGTTATGTAAGTAAACTTAACTGTGCTTAATTGTCAGTGTTTGACCTTTGGTAATGGTCAATATTATTCAGCACTTAGAGTAAAACTAGCTCTCCCTAGAGTCAGTAACGAAGGTTTTTGTCTTATAGTGACCAATCCTTATTTATGGTGAAAATAGATGTTCTGACAGTATCAATTAGCACTCACAAAATGCCTCAACTGGAATTTTTACTGTTAACCTTAATAATCTATTGATGTCAATTGATAGCTTTTATTTTGAGTGTAATTAATACCTCGTTGTTGGATATGATGTTGAATAGCACGATATGCATATTTTTGTACTTGCGTCAAAAGAGCTCACAGAGTAATGACACATTTTTTTTTAATTTTAGGTAGACTGATGCATTATTTTACAGCTATAAACCAATGGAATCAAATCACTCTTTTTGCACACAATAATGTTGATTTATAAATGATGGTAGAGAGCTAATATTTTATAGAGAATACAAAATGTACAATTCAATCCTCCTTAAAGGGATAGTTCACCCAAAAATGAAATATTTCTCACCCTCATGCCATCCCAGATGTGTATGACTTTCCTTCTTCTGCAGAACATAAAGATATTTAGAAGAATATTCCAGCTCTGTAGGTCCTCACAATGGAAGTGAATGGGTGCCAAAATGTTGAAGCTCCAAAAAGCACATAAAGGCAGCATAAATGTAATCCATACAACTCTAGTTGTTGAATCTATATCTTCAGAGGCGAAATGGTAGGTGTGGGTGAGAAACATTAATATTTAAGTCCTCCTTTACAATACATTTTCCTCCCTGTCCAGTAGGTGGCGATATGCACGAAGAATGAGAAAGTGAAAGTGGAGATTGATAGGAAAAAAGGACTTAAAATGAAAATATGGATTTAACCACTGGAGTCTCATGGATTACTATTATGCTGCCTTATTGTGTTTTTTGTAGCTTTAAAAATTGTGGTCACCATTCACTTGCATTTTATGGACCTTCAGAGCTGAAATATTCTTTTAAAAATCTATGTTTGTGTTCAGCAGAAGAAAGAAAATAATAAACATCTGGAATGGCATGAGGGTGAAGAAATGAGAGATTTTTAATTTTGGGTGAACTTTCCCTTTAAGTTTTATTTTAAAATGGAGGCCTTAATTGATCCAAGAACACTTGTATAAGATTACTGGCTAGGGCACAGTGCTCGTCACCATGGTGACGTATTAGAACGATAGAACTAATCAAGAATGCTTGATCCATATCATGCATAAACAGCCTCACTTCAGAAGACAAACAAGCCTAATTGTATGTTCTCCATTACACTTGACTGATAAGAGAAGTATATAAACATTGTTTAAATTCTGGGGCTTGGTGCAAACCATTTACACAGACCAAGTGGGACCAGTCATGTTAAGTGATGTGGAGAAATTTTCGGTCATCTACATGTTTTTAATGATTAATTGTTATTACATTTGTTGTTTTAATGTATTATTCAGTCATGTTCTAGAGTAATGTTTTATTTATATTGTGTCATCTCTGTTGTTTTTCTGTTTTGAATGAATTTAAAGCGCACAATCAGCAAACAGAGCACACTTAAAACTTTCGAGACTTTCTAGGACTACCATATGAAGATAAACAAATTGTTTAAAAAAATGTATCGCACTCATAGCTGATGGTACTGTACATGTGTTTATTAAGTTTATAAATCCAATTTTAGACATGTATCTGAAATATTTCCTATTTCATTAATCAGAAGTGGAACGGCAAAAAAGAATCTATTCAAATACGTTTTGTTGACCAAGGTGGTACAAACATGCATTTTTGGTGAAATGTTGTACAAGAATGTACTGTTTACTGTTTGGGATTTTCCCCCTCCTGTTTTTGTTTTTAATTTTATTTTATTTTTTTCCTCTTTAAATCGTTTTGCATACTTTTATAAGTGTCATTGCACATTTTTCTGAACCTGTAGGTCTTGACATGGTCCTCTTGTTTTGGTTATTGTTCCAGAACAGAGTAAATTAGTCAATATTTAAAAGAAAAGTCTATCAATCCATGTATTTATTTCTTAGTATCTCATTTCACCACTAGGTGGTACATTAAGAGCATTATTTCACAAATCTCAACCTTTCAAATTCAATGGCTCTGGCACCTGTTAGTTTAATTGCTCTAGGGATGACAATGGGTGGAATGGATTGATAACAGATTTAGCAAATTGTGTATGTGTGTTTTGGGCAAGTGTTTGTAGGCATGTATGTTTGAATAGCTGGTTTAAGCAGGTGCACTAACCATTGCTTAAGTCAGGGTATATGAGATGGCTATCTGAAACCACAGAATGAGATTGTGCACACAGTGTTCAAACAGAGCACACAGCTGTATAACCCCCCTCAGATCTGATCTCAGATTTATGACCATTCAGAACTACAAACAACATTGCCTGATTAACCTTTCCCAAACTGACCTGACAGCAGTTGCATAGTGGGGTGGCAGTCTGAAAATGTGCCACACCTAGGTATTCAAACAGAGAGAGATAACAGAAAGAGATTTCATTCAATCAGCCCAATAAGTCCATTGTGAGAATAAACAAAATGAAAGATTTTACTGCAGACTAACAAGCACTGTGGAATAATTTTCTCTAATAACAACAGGAAGACTTAATTCTCTCTAGATTAAAGGAATATTCCAGGTTCAATACAAGTTAAGCTTAATTGACAGCATTTGTGGTACAATGTTGATTACCAAAAGTATTAATTTCGACTCGTCCTTTTCATTCAAAAAAAAAAAAAAAGAGCAAAAATCTGGGTTACAGTACTTACAATGGAAGTGAATGGGACCAATCTGTAAACATTAAAATATTCACCGTTTCAAAAGTATAGCCACAATTCCTGACATTAAATCGTAGAAAACATTCCCTGTCTTAGGTCAGTTAGGATCTCTACTTTATTTTAAGAATGTGAAATGTCAGAATAATAGTAGAGAGAATAATTTATTTCAGCTTTTATTTCTTTCATCACATTCCCAGTGGGTCAGAAGTTTACATACAATTTGTTAGTATTTGGTAGCATTGCCTTTAAATTGTTTAACTTGGGTCAAACATTTTGGGTAGCCTTCCACAAGCTTCTCACAATAAGTTGCTGGAATTTTGGCCCATTCCTCCAGACAGAACTGGTGTAACTGGAGTCAGGTTTCTAGGCCTCCTTGCTCGCACACGCTTTTTCAGTTCTGCCCACAAATTCTATCGGATTGAGGTCAGGTCTTTGTGATGGCCACTCCAATACCTTGACTTTGTTGTCCTTAAGCCATTTTGCCACAACTTTGGAGGTATGCTTGGGGTCATTGTCCATTTGGAAGAACCATTTGCCACCGAGCTTTAACTTCATGGCTGATGTCTTGAGATGTTGCTTCAATACATCCACATAATTTTCCTTCCTCATGATGCCGTCTATTTTGTGACATGCACCAGTCCCTCCTGCATCAAAGCACCCCCACAACATGATGCTGCCACCCCCATGCTTCATGGTTGGGATGGTGTTCTTCGGCTTGCAAGCCTCACCTTTTTTCCTCCAAACATAATGATTGTCATTATGGCCAAACAGTTCAATTTTTGTTTCATCAGACCAGAGGAGTAAGATCAAAAAGTAAGATCTTTGTCCCCATGTACACTTGCAAACTGTAATCTCGCTTTTATATGGCAGTTTTGGAGCAGTGTCTTCTTCCTTGCTGATAAATCTTTCAGGATATGTCAATACAACTCGTTTTACTGTGGATATAGATACTTGTCTACCTGTTTCCTCCAGCATCTTCACAAGGTCCTTTGCTGTTGTTCTGGGATTGATTTGCACTTTTTGCACCAAACTACGTTCATCTCAAGGAGACAGAATGCGTCTCCTTCCAGAGCGGTATGATGGCTGCATGGTCCCATGGTGTTTATACTTGCGTACTATTGTTTGTACAGACGAACGTGGTATCTTCAGGTGTTTGGAAATTGCTCCCAAGGATGAACCAGACTTGTGGTGGTCCACAATTTTTTTCTGAGGTCTTGGCTGATTCTTTTGATTTTCTCATGATGTCAATCAAAGAGGCACTGAGTTTGAAGGTAGGCCTTAAAATACACCCACAGGCACACCTTCAATTGACTCCAATTAGCCAGTTAGCCTTTCAGATGCTAATTGGCTGATTGCCTAAAGGCTTGACATCATTTTCTTGAATTTTCCAAGCTGCTTAAAGGCACAGTTAACTTCGTGTATGTAAACTTCCAACCCACCGGAATTGTGATGTAGTCAATTAAAAGTGAAACAATCTCTAAACAATTGTTGAAAAATGACTAGGAAAGTAGATGTCCTAAACGTCTTGCTAAAACTAAAGTTTGCTAATATGAAATCTGTGGAGTAGTTAAAAAAGGAGTTTTAATTACTTCAACCTAAATGTATTTAAACTTCTGTCTTCAACTGTATATCCAATTTTACAACTTCGTTGCTATGACCACAGAATGCTGTATTCCTAAAACGACATTTTAAACAACTTTATATATATATATATATATATATATATATATATATATATATATAAATAAGAAAAAATAAAAAAATATGTAAAACACCATACATTGTGTGAAGCTCAGTGTAGTTGGATGTTCACAATATCCATATTGTTAATAAAAAATGTTTAAGTTATAGGTATTAGGATATACAGACTAGTAAATGACTAGTAGTGTTTTCTGCCTAAAGACGTGTGGAGAGTCAGTATTATGGGTGCTATGTGATTGGCTCAGCCCATGGATTCAAATTCAGTATTTGAAAATGAAAGGGTCTTAAAGCTGATCCTAAATAAGATTTGCCCTGTTTAGACAAGAAGTGCAATGTAGTACACTGTACACAGCTGCAGGCCTGTGAGAATCACTTAGTCATATGACACTGCCCACACTGCTGGTGCAAGGAAAGAGAGTGCACTCTGTGTCTTTTATGAAGCTTTTTCTTTGACACGGACACTATAGTCAAGAAATCAAGAAGTCGGTGCATTTTGTCCATTGTTGACCCTTTATAACAGAATGTAGTTAGCTGCCATACTACTTGTTTAACTGATTTTCTCTGCCTAAATGCAGCTTTTAGTCCCAGAATGTCCCTTTTTTATATCATATTAAACTCAATTTTAATATAAAAATAAAAAAAAAAGTAAATGTGAAAACTGTTCATATTGTCAGACACATTAATTGGGTAATAAAAAAAATACTCCCAGGTCATTCAAGGGTTAAATCAAAACAAATGCTATTTCATCCGGGATTTGTTGTTTAAAGGTGCACTCAATAATTTTTTTGGACTTACACTGACATTTAGGGCCTGGATGCAGCAAATTCAAATGTAATAGTTTTCAGTTAAGGATGGCATTGCAGAAACTCACTATTCACAGTCAACCATGATTAATTTAATCCATGAGTGAAAGTGTCCAATAACAGGCGGTTACTGAGATTAAGCAGTAGTAGTTAGTCATGTGATTCAAACATGGCAGCCCCCATGCTGGGACCCTCTCTATGTAGAATAAAACAGCTTTTATGAGGTCACTGATAGGACTGAAGCCTTTGTTTTATGTGACTGGTTATGATTTTAAGCATATTTTAAAAATTACTATTTATTTATTTGGTAGTAAAAGTTTTTTAAAGAGGAAAAAACACTGAGTGCACCTTTAAAAAATAGTTTCCTGATGAATGGATACCCATTTATCAACAAATGCATGTGTGTGTGTTTCTTTCCGTTTTACATTTTTATTTATAGTTCCTCAAAGATAAAGGTCCAAAAAAAATCCACATTTCTTTTTTTCTTTACGATAATACGCGAAGGTGAACGTGTTGAGCGCGCGATGCTCGAGCGACAGATGGGCGGGGCGATAGTTTGTAAAGTGACGTCACTCTTCTTTGAAGTGAATTTCGGCCCTTGACCTCATTGGACAAAAAACCGGGAGTCTGATAGGCTGCGTTTTTGGTGGCTGGATTCTTTCGGTTCTGAATTGGTACTCTCTGTGTGGTGACGGAAGAGCTGAGGGTTGAAGACACAGAGGTTTGCAGGCGTGTACTCGAAATTAATAGTATTTTAAACCTTCGTGAAAGGAACCCCACGCCTCCCGTTTCGCCGGTGTGAAGCCGAGTCTTTTAAAATCATCAGAAGGTAAATAAACATTTGAAAGCATGTTGACAGTGCTATTTTAGTATGAACGAAGCACTTTATACTCGGCTTATCTTTCAACCTGTTTGAAACTACAATGCTAAATATTTTGTTTGTCATTTGGGCCCAAAATCTTCTTAAAATGGGTTACATTCTGGTTTCTTTCCGATTATTTTCCCAAATCAAGTTTGTACGGATTTCAGCTGGGCAGGTTTTTATGGATGCATCGATTTTTATCATACACCGCGGCACGCGCTCAATTGAATCGCAGTTCTCTTTTGAGTATTTATTTGTAATTTATCACAGCGCGTCGCAGGGCCTTTTATGCTAATAAATGAACTGACACGTATGGCTGATGCCAAATAAACACTAAATTAACTCGGATCTATTGAGCATTATTTTATTAACCAAAGCAAACTAATACTTTAGTTATTCAGAGATTTGAATTCTCCGTTTATTCTCTTGAAAGAGCAAACAGACCGCTTTGTGCCAGGCTTTGTTTGCGAATTAGAACGATCTACCGGTGTTGAGGAATTCACATCTTTGTTGTGGTGGCTTCGCTGCACGTGCCAAGCGAATCTAACGCATCTAATACGTTTAGAACGGTCTCTTTGGTATTGTGACACGCCTCGATCGTTTCTCTTTACCGGAGGCATCTTCAAAGCCTAAAGAAAATCGATAGTGTAAGCGGACTACTATGGATGGCCGTCGTTGGAAATGGATATGGGCTGCCTGTGCTACTTCTCGGAGCTTTCTTAGCTCCCAACGTTGCCTTGTTATGAACTTGCAGATATCGTTTGAATCGCGTTGATGTCATGCTGTTTGTTATCAGCCAAAGCGCCCGTACGTCTGCAGATAACAGCGCGTCTCTCATCGCACCATGTCTCTGTTTGCATTCTCCAGTTCAGTTCTAGAACGCTGCTGGTCGCGGGAAGTTCATTACCGTGGTGCGCTTTTAGCTCTAATGGCCTGGATATTTTCGCTGCTTTGGGGAATTGTTGGCCTTTCACTGGCGTGCAGCTATTCTTCTCTTTCGGAAGTCGTTTTATGGGAAAACTTAAACGTGACACTCAACAACAGTTGCTGTCATTTATCTAATTTACAGTTGGTTTAAGGGATTTGCAAGAGATCATATTCTTGGCGGGGTCATTTAAAACACACTTGCCAATACAACACAGTTCAGTGAGATTGCACTATTACGTGCCACTAAGCCCGTAATGGCCTGTTGTGTCCTCCAGTTGTCCCAGGAGTTCGTCATACACTTTGTAATCCAGCTGTTGGTCAGCCAGAATAGTGTTCAGTAGGTCAGCAGTGATACTATTTATTTTAGCCATGCTCCTCAATGAGGGGCTCCAAAGATTGATAGCTTTGTTTGAACATTATGCAGCATGGTTAGAGTTGGCTTAGATTTGGCCAGTAGGATTTGTAGTGATTGATCGTGCTTTCTGTAGTGGGCAACATTGCCCACACACTTTTCCAGTCCTCTTAGTTCTGGAAGTCTTTTTTTCCCCATTAATTTCTTCCATTGGGTTTTTATCAAATCCTTTATAAAAATAGTTCTAAGCCATGAACCGAACTAAGCAGCTTAGAGCTGAATCGTAACATTATAAACTTTTGATTTGAAGCAAAAATGTATTTGAAAATCTGAAAAGACAATACCGACTTTCAAGAGGGAATTAACTACAATCCTATGAAGCATTTGCAAATGACATGATTGAAAAATATAAATAATTGATTTAAAGCTTTTAAATCAAGTTTTTTTAATTTATTTTTTTATCCCCATTTCTCCCAAGTAGGAATTGGCCATTCCAAATACTTACTAGGTCCTCGAGGTGGTGCGGTTACTCACCTCAATCCGGGTGGTGGAGGACAAGTCTCAGTTGCCTCCGCTTCTGAGACCGTCAATCCATGCATCTTATCATGTGGCTCACTGTGCATGACAACACGGAGACTCGCGACATGTGGAGGCTCATACAACCCTCCGCGATCCACACACAACTTGCCACGCGCCCCTATTGAGAGCGAGAACCTCTTAATCGTGATCACGAAGAGGTTACCCCATGTGACTCTACCCTCCCTAGCAACCGGGCCAATTTGGTTGCTTAGGAGACCTGGCTGGAGTCACTCAGCCCCCCCTGGATTCGAACTTGCGACTCCAGGGTTGGCAGTCAGCGTCAATACTCGCTTAGCTACCCTGGCCCCACTTAAATCAGTATATTTAAAAAACAGAGTTATATACAAATTAGGGCTGTCAACAGGGCTGAGAAACTTAATTTGAACTTTTCACTGAAATATTACCAAAATGTAAGTAATATTTGAATTTTATAGAGGATATTTCAGGTGGTGGGAAAAATAATTTATCCCTTTTCTAAAAGACAAAAAGACATTTGATTTTTAAATCGATGCTGTCTCCTACGTCCATAAGTGGGAGCAACAAATCAGTATAAACAAATCATCTCTGTGTTCTATCTATTGTTTATCAGAAAGACCATATCTGGCTGTTAACAAAAGTGCGTAAAATGATTCAGATTTCAGGGTTCAGATTGTTAAATCTCAATTAAAAATATAAAACAAGGAAAGGAACGCTTCAATAAATGGTTTCTTTTTTTTCTTTTTTTTTTCTCCCCAATTTGGAATGCCCAATTCCCAATGCGCTCTAAGTCCTCATGGTGGCGTAGTGACTCGCCTCAATCCGGGTGGCAGAGGACAAATCTCAGTTGCCTCCATGTCTGAGACCATCAATCCACGCATGTTATCACGTGGCTTGTTGAACGTGTTACCGCTGAGACATAGCACGTGTGGAGGCTTCACGCCATTCTCCGCGGCATCCACGTACAACTCTCCATGTGCCCCACCGAGAGTGAGAACCACATTATAGCGACCACAAGAAGGTTACCCCATGTGACTATACCCTCCCTAGCAACCGGGCCAATTTGGTTGCTTAGGAGACCTGGCTGGATTCACTCAGCATGCCCTGGATTTGAACTTGTGTCTCCAGGGGTGAATAGATGGTTTCTATGTTAACTTGGTGTTGCACAGTAGCCTTAAACCGGTGCCATAGTGCTACCACAGACTCGAGCTTCATAATACCTGTGGTACCACGGTGTTTTTCATTAAATACAGTTGTACGTACCTAATGCTTACGCAGCGAAATGCTCAAAAAAGCAAGCCAAGGCATAGTCAAGACGCAACCGCCAAAGACCTCTCTCTACGGGGCTGTTCACTCTCAATGTGTTTGTCTTTTTCTATGTAAGCACGCGCCAGACTGATATCTGTGACTCGTGCAGGAGCAATGCATTTTTGTTTAGACACTTGTGCCAATTTGTAAAGAAATTTAGACATTAAAATGTGCCTCGAGACACCTGCATCTGTTTTAGCCCAAGAATGTGATTGGTCTAAACAGACTGTAAGTCATCGTCAGTGCTTGGCATGCATCCAAAAACCAAATGCACATTTTAGCATTTGAATGTGCATTTTTAAGCTTAAATTCAAAGAATATTCTAATTTTATGAATATACATGATAAATAGTTTGAGAATAGGGGGGGACAGACTCGATTGCATTATTCACAGCATGAGAGTGGGTGGTTGGAAACGGGCTTGTTTAGTGGGCTTTGTTGGCCACGATTCTCTGATTGGTGGATATTTCTGTTCTGGATCATGGATGTTGTATTTCTTTACCAGTATTTCTGCTATTAAGCATGCTTTCTAATAAATGGGTTAGAAATAACACTGATAAATATACCATCGATTAACCACCTGCGAGTTCACGGTAAATACAATCCTGTCTTTAAAGGTTTAAAAGGATTTTTATTTCTGGAACCTGACTGTTGCGCTCTTGCATTCTGATTTCATCATTGGTTGAGTCATCTCCGGATGTCTGTGCTGGAAACCATTATAACCGTTCGTCATTGTGGTGCTGCCTAGTGGCCTTCTGATCCCACTCAAGTCTGGTCAGTAGATTCCGCAGAACACATAGCTACATTCTTTTTGGCATTTTTGCACAACACTTTTCTTCTGAACAGGTTTTATGTCTATGGAGAGCCAGTAGTCAGTCCTGGTATTGTGAATGTATGCTACTTTTACATGCGCAAGATGGAGGAAAACTTGCATGCATGTAGCATTGTTGTTTACAGGCTTTGATTAACAATCAGTATAATACTATTCTAGCATTTTGTTTTTTGAAAATACACAGTCAGGTTAGAGGAATCGTGGTGGATCCTCACTGATTAAAGGTGTTTGTTTGTAGTGTGTTTAATGGCCCAGATTGTAACAGATTGTACCATTTAACAGATGTGCCAAATAGCAGTCATGTCTGGTTGGCTCCAGCTTTAACCTTGACATTACAGTGGGATGATCATTTCCCCGGCCCTGGACAAGCAGACACACTCGGAGGAGGTAACCCCAGTTCTCTGTAGGGGATTAATTAAATAAACCATATTAATTGTCAAATCAAGCCTGTTCACCAATCCACTGCCTTTAAATACTTGCTTTATTTAGTATGATCTAAATGGACTCCAGTTACAGTAATTTGAATTCTAGTCTATTTTCAGACTCTGGTGCTCTTTTATTCCCAATGAAATGGCCTCTTAAATTTTCATCATAAGAATAATTTACTCAATGCTTGATCTCTACTTTGCATTTTAGAAACAACCCTTCATTATATTAAAACCTTTCTGATGGCTCTTATAACACCCCCAGCCTGCTAAAACATTAGCAATGACATAAGAGCTTTCAAATACCAGCGAACTAGCATTGGATAACTTGGCAGAGTGTGTGTTTGTGTGCGTTTAGATGGAGCTGGCGACTTTACTGCTTTAATCTTCTTGGGCACCATCCCTATCCATCACAGCGTCCTGCTGTGTGTCCAGTATGCAAAACACACCCAAAACAACATGTCAACATTCACCATCTGTTCTCTCTCTATCTCTCTCTCTCTCTCTCTCTCTCTCTCTACATACTCTGTCCCTCTTCATAACATCATCTATGGCGTTAATTGTACTTGTCTGTCTTGAACATTTGAGAAGTGCAGTCATTCGTTTTCTGTTTCTGCCCTTCTCTCTTCAGTCATTGGAGTTTAAAGCAATTGTTCACCCAAAAAATAAAAATACATTTAGTCATTTATGTATTTACTGTCATAATTCCTAACTCATGTTTCTTTTCTTTTTTTTGGGTGAACTGTTCCTTTAAGAGTTGCATTGCAGACAGTTTTGTATTTTTTTATTTAATTTTTTTTAATGCATTTTTTCTTTTTTTTTTTTAATTTAATTTTTTTTTAACTACCTCTCTCTGTCTAATATCTCTTATGTTGTTTTGGCAGCTCTGTTGTGGCTGTGCCGAGCCCCCGTCAGCATGGTGCACAGCACACAATAGGGCATGTCCTCTCTTAATCCTTACATTACGAAATGCCAAATTCAAAACCTGCTGGGTCATTAAGCCCCATTCACACCCTATACTTACACAACACAAAACAAATTTGCTTGTCTGGAGCTAATCCTGTAGGACAAGAGGGAGAGGGGTCGTCTGATACAGCAGGGTCGTCCTTTTTCTTCCTGTTTATCTGAATCGTTACTACCGTTTCACACTACCAGCACTGTTTGTCATCTCAGCTCAGCCCCACACACAATACTGACCCATCTACCCTTCCCTACACCCATCCGGTCACCATTCACATGTACATACAACAGGGAATAAAGGCTTTAGATTGACCATAATAAGAACTGAAAACTGCTGGAGGAGCTAGTGATGATGGGAAAGAACTAGGGATGAGCATTTGAAGTAAATTGTAGTCGAATAATCTAGCACAAACTAGTAATCGATTCTATTTATTTAGAATTTTAGAATTTAAGTTCAACCTTTGAAGCTGTTTTTCTAATAAAATATTAGCATAAAAAAAATGACAAACATTTTCACTCTTATAGAAACATGGGGCACGTCCACACTAACACATTTTCATCTGAAAATTGTTTTGGCCTTCCGTCCACATTGTAGTGTGGACAGGGAAAACTGAGATTTTTTTTTAAAATTACATATGTTGTCATGTGATGCAGTCATGTGATCCATTCAACCTAAAACAATCAAGATGCCGGCCCATGTTGTAGTGGCATTGTTGTTCCTGCTATCCACTTTGATAGCGTTATTGAAGATAAATGCTACTTTTGAACAACTTCAAAAGACCGTTTTGAAGTTGTTCAAAAGTACCGTTAATGGAAATTATGCTAGGCCACTTTTCCGTCATCTTTTTTTTTTTTTTCCACCGCATGTGCAGTAAGGGGATTTAAGCGTATTCAAATGTTTCAGTGTGGATGAGCAACTTTTGGAAAAAGTTTTAAAATGGCAGTATGGACGGAGAATGTTTCGAAAAACAAAACACAATTTTCAAATTTATCCAGATTAATGTGCACATAGCCATAGGCCCAATTTACACCGTGTATTAATGCGTTTCGGTGATCAGATTGCTGTCAGATTGCACTTGACCACATTAAATGCACCCGAGACGCATTGTGATCGGATCACTGAATGGATTCTAACCACATTCAGAGGTGTAAATACATATGCGTTTTCATTATCCGGATAAAACTACATATGTTATTAATTGTGTGATAAGGTTCCGCTATAGTCATCCATTGTTAAAGTGCTATGTTGTGTGTTCTTGCCTTTTTCCTGTTAATTCAATCATTGCAATGTGAAGAACACAAAAGGCACTTCCATCTTGCAATTTTTTCACCCAAACAATGAACAAAATCTCATTAATTATTCCATTGGAATACACTTGGAATATCTCATCTCTCTCTTAAATTCCCCACTCGCTCGCATCTCTCCTGTTTTCTAATCATGCAAGTCACACTTTAAAGAGGCATTATTGCCGTTTGAGCGATAAAATTGCATGTATTTGGTTTTTGTTGTTTATTTTAGAACTGTTGAAGTCCTTTGATCCCAATGTTTTCCAGCTACAAAACCATATTTGGAGTTAAACCTTTGAAAACTACAGCACAAAGTTATTGACAATTCGATTGGTTTTAAACCATATAGTGCTCTAGATTATAATATTACTAATATCTTTTTTTTAACAGCTCAAAACTGTATGGAAAATAAATTAATACTAGTTTTAATATTATTATATGTATCTCGATTTAATGAGAATCCCTGCACAGCCCGCATTTTTGGCGCATGGGAATTTTCAATCCACATAGTATCGGAGGGAGAAACAATCTCACCTGACTATCATGGGTGCTAACCTGTTGATTGGAATCAGTGCAGGTATTGCAGCTTGCATTGACTTATTTAAACACACTACAATCTCTGAGTCTGGCTCCAGATACACTTACTTTCTTTGATAAAGTAAGCAGTGGAGCATAGTTTCACAGACAGCAGGGGGTTTATGTGTGTACGAGAGCAAGTTAGAGAATCAGAAAAAGAAATGACACCCACCACTGGCAACTTTTTTTTTTTTTTTTTTTTTTTTTAGTGTGGGGTTCCAGTGCATGTATTAAAGAATTCACCCTTCCTGTGAGAAGCGTATTTCACAGTAGCAGTTCTCACTCTAACAGTTGTGGGTGTATATGCGAGCATTGCGACTTTCTGTCTCTTATTGGTTTTAAGGAATGTGGCATGCTTATAAACATGTTGAGAAATTACTTGCGGAGAAAGATAGGAATCCAGGTTTTTTAGACTGGTCAATTTTGTATTCACAGTGGATGTAGCCTAAATGATTTGCCAGTTCACTCTACACTTGGAATGGTGCACGATGGTTGTCTAGTTGTCCAACCACTGACTAGTTCTTTAGCGAGACTAGTTTGTCAGTTTTTCAAAAATAAAATATTTTTCGCTTTTGATATTTTGATGTTTTTTAAAACCCTGCCACTACAGCTACACACATTTAGACGGGCATCTTGGGTCTTTGTTTGATGTTTTGTTCAAGAACGTGTCTTATTTTAAAAGCCCCCCAAAATCTCATCCAATCGGGTTATTTTCTTAGGTACTTCCATTTTGAAAATGTAGAGTTTTGCACATCCCTACTCTACACACTGGGCTGAAGTGTTACTTATTACTTGCCATATTTCTCGATGTAAACCACATATTATGCTCGGATGTAGGAGAGTGAAAGTAAACATTGAGCACCCACTGACTACTCATGCAAATTTAGAGGTCTGTCACAAATGTGCTGATGTTGAACGTTGAAACATATAGACAGAACCCAAAGCATGAGCTGATTATAGAGCTACTTTAAGCTGTCTGGAGCCCTCTTATGTGTACTCTTCCCGACATATGACTCATTGCTTTTTGTTATTTGCCTGTAGTATAGAACTATTCTCTCAGTGGTTATTTGATGCCTCTTGTTCATTCTAGATGGGTAAATGTACAGTGCACCACTGACAATGAAAAACCTTAAACAATGGCTTTTATGCACAATGTCATGTCAACATTTTAGTCAGTTAGTGAGAGCTGTCTCCTATGGAGTGTATGTGGGAGTGAGACAAATAATTGACTTTAATATCGAGTGAGGGAAAGAGAAGGAAGAGGTGGGGTGTGTTGAAAGCGAGCAGTAATGTTTTCATGTGTTAGATCTCTGTTTGGAGAGTGTGTGCCAATGGTAGCGTTGTGAGATCACTGCCTTGTATGGGCAGATTCAATGAGGGGTATGTGTTTGTGTTCCCTCATTCTTGCAGTTATTTTCCTGCTATCATCAATTTAAAGATGAGTTTTGTGGAAAATTACAGTTTAAACAATTTGAATAGGGCCACAGATTTGTTAAATGGAGTTTGAGGTCCCATTGCTGGTTCTTACTTGTCATTGAATAATGTCTCTTAATACCCTTTCTGTTCTTTTATCATCAGTTGTTGATCAAAAACAACAAAAAATAACATTTTATTCTAATCATGCTTGGCACGAATGAGGTAAAGAAGCCATTCTGTCCTCGTTAACATGCGCTCATTTACAAACACTTTTTACAGAAATGCCGGTTTTCTTAAAGAGATGGTTCAACAATGGTTTAGCATGTGTTCAACAAATCAATTTAAATAACTTTAAATTAGGGATGTAAATTGTCAGACATTTTCATAATCGATCGTTGTAGAAATGTAACGATCAGTTGGGGTGTGTTCACACTTGGCAGGTTTGGTTCGATTAAAATGAACTCTGGTGCCATTGCTCTGTTAGTGCAGTTCATTTGAATAAGTGTGAACGCTGCCATCCGATCCTTGGTGTGCACCAAACAAGCGGACCGAGACCCCCTGAATAGTGGGTCTTGGTCCGCTTCCAAACAAACTCTGGTGCGGTTTGACTGATATATGAATGCAGTATGGACCAAAGACATCTAAACGGACCAATAACAGGATGTGATGTCACAAGATGCGACCCTAAAAATCACGTGATTTTGATAAGTGATGAGCGGTGTACGCAAAACAAAATGAGCAGAGGGCAAACATGGAGCAATGAGGAGGTAAAGTTCCTTATTAACATTTGGTCTGAGCATATTTCCAGTATACTGGAAAAATGCACAAAAATGCTCGTGTTCAAAATGTTCAGTGATAGGTTAAGAGAAAGTGGGTCCAACGAGCACGTTTAGTATAACGAGCACTCCTATAATACGCAGTGTGCCAGAAACCTGGGTGCCCTATTTGACAGCAGCCTAAAGTTTGACAATTGGATCACTGCTGTTGTCAAGTCTTGTTTTTCTTTTCATCTTTACCTTCTTTCTAAAGTTAAGACCTTTTTATCCACGAGTAATTTTGAAACCGTAATCCATGCCTTTGTAACAACTCAGCTAGACTACTGTAACTCGCTGTATTACGGCGTCTCTCAGTCTTCCATTTCTTGTCTGCAGCTAGTACAAGATGCAGCTGCTAGGCTTCTCAAAGGGAAGCGCAAATATGACCATATTACGCCTATTCTAATTTCTTTGCGCTGGCTCCCGGTCAAGTATAGGATTGATTTTTGTCTACAAAGCCCTCAGTAATCTGGCTCCTCAATACTTAACTGATTTATTGCTCCCGTACACTCCTCCTCGAACCGTAAGATTGTGTGACCATGGCCTGCTCACTGTCCCTAGATCCAAACTTAAAAATCAGGGTGATCGCGCCTTCGCTACCACTGGTCGGAAACTTTGGAATAGTTTTCCTCTATATCAGACATGCTCCATCTATCTCTGCATTTAAATCTTCTCTTAAGACTTATTTATTTTCCCTTGCTTATAACATTCCCTAACTATGTTATTTTGGGGTCTTTTATATTCATGATTGTTTATTGTTTGTTTATTTAGTTTTTCTTTTTTGTCTTTGTCTTAATTTATTCCTTTTCACTGTACAGCACTTTGCTCAACCTCGGTTGTTTTTAAATGTGCTTTATAAATAAACGATTGATTGATTTAGCCCAGCAGCCAGCATTGTTTTGGATGTTCGGCAAGTTCCGTCGCAAAATATACGTCATAGAAGCTGTCCAATCAGGTTGTGACCTTATCCTGATGCCTTTTGTTTTGTATCTTTAGGTTCGGTGTTAAAAATGCCAGTATGAACGCTAAGTGAACCAGGACTAAATACAGGTGCATCTCAATAAATTAGAATGTCGTGGAAAAGTTCATTTATTTCAGTAATTCAACTCAAATTGTGAAACTCGTGTATTAAATAAATTCAATGCACACAGATTGAAGTAGTTTAAGTCTTTGGTTCTTTTAATTGTGATGATTTTGGCTCACATTTAACAAAAACCCACCAATTCACTATCTCAAAAAATTAGAATACATCATAAGACCAATAAAAAAAACATTTTTAGTGAATTGTTGGCCTTCTGGAAAGTATGTTCATTTACTGTATATGTACTCAATACTTAGTAGGGGCTCCTTTTGCTTTAATTACTGCCTCAATTTGGCGTGGCATGGAGGTGATCAGTTTGTGGCACTGCTGAGGTGGTATGGAAGCCCAGGTTTCTTTGACAGTGGCCTTCAGCTCATCTGCATTTTTTGGTCTCTTGTTTCTCATTTTCCGCTTGACAATACCCCATAGATTCTTTATGGGGTTCAGGTCTGGTGAGTTTGCTGGCCAGTCAAGCACACCAACACCATGGTCATTTAACCAACTTTTGGTGCTTTTGGCAGTGTGGGCAGGTGCCAAATCCTGCTGGAAAATGAAATCAGCATCTTTAAAAAGCTGGTCAGCAGAAGGAAGCATGAAGTGCTCCAAAATTACTTGGTAAACGGGTGCAGTGACTTTGGTTTTCAAAAAACACAATGGACCAACACCAGCAGATGACATTGCACCCCAAATCATCACAGACTGTGGAAACTTAACATTGGACTTCAAGCAACTTGGGCTATGAGCTTCTCCACCCTTCCTCCAGACTCTAGGACCTTGGTTTCCAAATGAAATACAAAACTTGCTCTCATCTGAAAAGAGGACTTTGGACCACTGGGCAACAGTCCAGTTCTTCTTCTCCTTAGCCCAGGTAAGACGCCTCTGACGTTGTCTGTGGTTCAGGAGTGGCTTAACAAGAGGAATACGACAACTGTAGCCAAATTCCTTGACACGTCTGTGTATGGTGGCTCTTGATGCCTTGACCCCAGCCTCAGTCCATTCCTTGTGAAGTTCACCCAAATTCTTGAATCGATTTTGCTTGACAATCCTCATAAGGCTGCGGTTCTCTCAGTTGGTTGTGCATCTTTTTCTTCCACACTTTTTCCTTCCACTCAACTTTCTGTTAACATGCTTGGATACAGCACTCTGTGAACAGCCAGCTTCTTTGGCAATGATTGTTTGTGGCTTACCCTCCTTGTGAAGGGTGTCAATGATTGTCTTCTGGACAACTGTCAGATCAGCAGTCTTCCCCATGACTGTGTAGCCTAATGAACCAAACTGAGAGACCATTTTGAAGGCTCAGGAAATCTTTGCAGGTGTTTTGAGTTGATTAGCTGATTGGCATGTCACTATATTCTAATTTTTTGAGATAGTGAATTGGTGGGTTTTTGTTAAATGTGAGCCAAAATCATCACAATTAAAGGAACCAAAGACTTAAACTACTTCAGTCTGTGTGCATTGAATTTATTTAATACACGAGTTTTACAATTTGAGTTGAATTACTGAAATAAATGAACTTTTCCACGACATTCTAATTTATTGAGATGCACCTGTATATCATTTTCTTTTTTGGTCCGGACCAAGAGAACCGAACTACAAGTGTGAACACAACCTTAATCGTTAACGTTAATACTGCAAATCGCACATGGAGGAAATTTAAATATAATTTAAATACATAATACACAAGAAATGCTGTGTGGATAACTCCGTGGACATTTCACCCAGAAATGGGAGCTCACACATGCCTATACGTTCAACAGCACTTCCAGCTTTGGCCACTGGAGGCAGTGGTTTGAAAGTTCTGTGAGCACAGACCACTTTCAGTTGGAGAACTTTTGACCTACTGTTGCTGAATCCACACTGAGATCAGTCTGTTTTGTCTTGAACCCTCCATGTACACTTGCTTGCCATGTTCTTTACCCACTGGACAAAAATGATGACTAATAAAATGATATCTGTGGGAAATTAACTGGCCAAATTGTTGATTCAAAACTGCAGGATTCATCACGTTCAAAATATTTTCTTGTTTGCCAGAGAGCTACTGTGTTAAAGTTCTTTACTCACTGAAAGTTAGTGACTAGGTAAATTTAGATTTTTTTTCTTTTTTTTCTTTTTGAATGTCTCTTGTTGGTCTTCTCTACCATGGCGATGCAACAGCAGGGCTGCTGTGTAATTTTCACAATGATGACCTCACAATTCATCAACTTGCCCCGTAGGCTGACTGACACTGCTTTTCAAAATCTTGTTTGTCTTTGTTGTCGATCTCTCAAATGAAGTCTTTTGTGTTTGACTTGACTTCAACATTTTATACAAAACGAAACTGTGGATTCTTCCCTGTTATGCATACTTGAGCCCGCTTACGCTTACTATCGCTCCATGATGCTGTTAATTTAAATTTGATTTCTCTGCTTGCCTTGTCATTGTCACTTCATCCCATGATTTCCCCCTCTCTCTCTCCTTGTTGTCTCATTATTTGCTCTCCTGTACAGTGGCTTGGGCTTGTTTGAGAGTTGAAACAATAGCTCAGCTGCAAGGGCCATCTGTGAGGCTTCAGACAAGGACAGATCTGATGGAGAGGAGGAGGGGAAGGAGGGCAGAAAGAGGGGGTTGTGGTTAAGGAGCTGTTTTAAGGGGCGAGAAAGAAAAGAGGGCACTGTGAATAGCGAGGTTTGGAAAAAGGAGTGGGGTGAATGGGTGCAAAGACCCCCCACCCCCTCCCCACCACACTGACTCATTTTTTTTTTCATTCTGTCTTTATCCTTTCTTAGAGCTTTATGCCACAATCCTTTTGCTGACAAGCCTTTCCATCAGTCCCTGAAGGACAAAGAATGAAAGACTTGCTTAGTGCAGAGCTTCACTGAATTGATTATATAAAAATGCTTTGTCAACACAAGTCAAATTTGACCCTGTTTACTTTTTTGATACCCAGTCCTGGTTTCATTCTGCACAATTCATCAGCACAAGTTATTCCCAAGAAAAACAATGTTTGTCTTCGTACTCTTTCATCAAAATTACATTTTGGCTTAAGTCACCAAGGTTTAGCAAGAAGTATTCGGCTGGTCATGTGGTCTCAACATGGCTGCCCCCATGAGGGGACCCTCTCCATGTAAAATATAACCGCTTTTATAAGGTTACTGATATGACTAGAGTCCTCATCTCATGTGAGTGGTCATGATTTTATACATGTGTTTCAAAATTACAATTCATTTCTTTTTGGGTAAAACTTTTTTGATGAGGAAAAACATACTGAGTGCACCTTTAATATGCACACTCGCCAATCTTTAGAATTATGCCTATTTTGCTGTGGCTCATCTCTAAATGGTGGTTTTATTTCTGTAATGTGCAGAATTCTACACTTAAAATTTGTTAATTTCTGTTACATATAATAAATGCGTGAAGAAATATAGGCATTCTTTAACTAATGTAACCTGTAGGCTTCATCTAAACATAATTGATGCACACAGCATCATGTTTCTTTAGAGCAGTTGGTAAGGTGATGGCATAATCAATGTATGTAGCAGGAGAATGTAGTCTACATTTAGATTTCTTTTATCGAACCTAGTGCCCCCCCCCACGCATCTTCCTTACAAAAACATTGTTTGCAGAGTTGAAGGTGTTTGCTCCTATTTGCAAATGTTCATGAAAAGTGAAAGGTAAATGGAAAATCATTTGTGTTTACTTCAGCAAATCACAGAGTTTGTTTTGTGTGGTTATGTTCTATAGGCATAATGCTTAAATTTATTAAAAAGAATGCTTCAATTTGTCTTAATGTTAAAAGATGATCACTTGTAGCAGCAGGAAAACGTATTGTGCAACCTTTTGGTTCTTTTCTAATGTACCATTTCCTGTTTTTCCAAACTGACCGTCCTGGGGATGGTTCCCTGTTGAAAATGCTGTTTCCCATTTAACAAACTCCTTTCAAAAGATCATGCCCCTTTTAACCTTCCAGTTTCAGTTGAGTGATTTGTGTGTCTGAGAATGTTATGAATGTTAAAATGCATTCATGCATATAATCAGTGAATTGTATCTATCATATCAATTTACATGCATAACAATATACGATAACGATAAAAATCAGCTCATTCCAAAAACCAGACAACACAAGAAAAAACGGGTGTATGTAAGGTTTGACATTTTTGTTTTTGACATCAAAATGTTTAACAGACATGGGCACAGCGTGTGCAAGTTAAATAAGTTGCCAGAAAACCAGTAAAGGTGTTTCCATGTTTTCGGGTTGAGCATAATTAATCAGTCTAAATTTGTGCATTTTTAAATACATTCATTGTATTTGTGCATTGCCTTGCACTCATTTTAGTTCTGTTACATACAGCGGTGAAGCTTTTCACTACCAAATAGTGTATTTATGTGTGTCATTTCCATGTTCTTACAGGGCAGTTTTTACGTTGGCTACCAAATCCATTATCCCTGGGTTCAGTGTGAGCAGCACTGAATCCAGTGAGTACATCTAGCAGCAAGTGACCGACAGGTAATGTTGGAGATGAAACCTGATGGGGTGACCACAGCACCATCTGAACCAATGGAAGCTGAGGGAACAGAACCTGTTGAAGAGCCAGCTGGCAATGAAGGCGCATCCCAGAATGGTTCTTCACCATCACCCCCACAACCTGATGAACCTCAAAATGAGCAAAAGTCTCCTCCTGCTGTGAAAGAAGCTCCTGGGAAAGCAGTAGATCCTAAAAGCAAATCCAAAGGCCTAGTGAAAGGAAAGACTACAACCGCAGGCCCAGCAACCACTGGGCCAGGTGCAAGACCCAAAGCAACCCAAAGCCGTGTGGCTAATGGCCTCGCAAAAACTGCAGCAAGTACTGCAACCAAGAAAACCCTTCTAGCTACCACTGTGGCAGCAGAGAAGAAGAGACCGACTGGAGCTGCTGCTCCTGGCAAGAAACCTGTTGGTTCTGCTGCTGCTGTCGCAAACGCAAGGACTCAACCTAAGGTAACGGCTGTTGGAGCAAGCAGATCAACAACTGTGACCAGCAGTACAAAGACAGGAACAACTGCTGGTACAGCAAGCACCTTGAGTAAGAGACCAACCACAGCTGCCACTGCAAAAAAGCCCAAAACGACAGGTAAGAGGGTCTGGGTGTGTATCATGTATATGTTTGTAAGACCACTGACTGACTTCATGTGCTGATACTCCTGAGTTTTGTATTCAGACATGAACAAACAAACATCAAGCACGGTTATAAGGTGAGATCAGTTTCTTCAGGAGGTTTGAAAACCATCATGTCCAACTGAGAAATGTTACAGTGTCATGTCTGTGACACGTGGTCTTTATCATCAAAAAATGCTTTTGCATTTAATTTTCTGCTATTTATGATTAATACCCTTGATTTTTTTCAGTTTTGTAAAAAAACTAAAAAAAATTAGATCTTATATTTTCTTTTCCTCAGCTCTAGCTCCAAGGCCAACCACTGCCCCAAGAGTAGCCACTGCCCCTGCTGCCAAACCCAGCACTTCATCAACAGCCAAAACCACGTCTGCTCCTAAAACTAGGTAAGCCACCAGCTGACGTTTAAATGGTAGTTTGAACTCAAGACATTTGACTATATATTTGAGTGTGGAGTGGTGGTGGCATAGTGGACTAAAGCACTGAACTGGTAAGCAAAAGGTTGTTGGTTCAATCCCCACAGCCATCACCATTCTGTCCTTGAGCAAGGCACATAACTCCAGGTTGCTCCAGGGGGATTGTCCCTGTAATAAGGGCACTGTAAGTCACTTTGGATAAAAGTGTCTGCCAAATGCGTAAATGTAAATATATTTGAATCGAAAATGGAAATGCCAGGAGTTGTGCATAAGTAAACCCTCATCGACAGTTTTTATGTGGCTTCATGGTACATGTAGAGATGTTTTTCTTGCAGGTTTGCAGAGTGGAATAGATTTAGTGGAATAGATTTCTGTAAAAAAAAAAAATAAATAAAATTTTTGGGATCATTTCACTTTATTTATTGGTGTTTTTTGATGCTTTTAACTGGGTAACCCAGACTGGGATCAGTGTATGGGGTTTTTTTTGTAATTTGCACGTATGGCTCTTGGTGATTCTGGCCATTCTAAGTTGTAGACTGAAAGACAAAAAAAGTCTTGGATTGTAAAATATTAATCTTAAGCATGGATATGAAGCTAATGGGATTTGGAAATTGTTTTGCGTTTTTGGACACTATTTATTGAAAAAGCCACACAAATAATAACGACTGCATGTTGGGTTCTATTTTTTTGTTAGTGGGATGGTCCGTGTGTGTATGTCTGGTGGTTATTGGCTCATATTTCTGTCCCTTTATGAGTCAGACTCAAAGATCGATAGATCAGGCTTTGATAAAACAGAGTATAGGCTCAAACAGTGCTCGTTGTTGAAACTGTCAGGGAATGGAAAGTTTGTTTCGTTCCTTGAGTTAAACTGCTTTTATGACTCAAGCTGGCCATATATACTAATTCGATCTTTCTCTGTTTCCTGTAGTCACTTGTTTACTATTTTAATCCCAGCATTAGATTTTAGTTTGCAGTTTTACTTTAAATCTAAAGCATTCTTGGTAGGATTAATTTGATTGAACAATTACCTAAGGTGCAGGATAACCTCTCGCTCCCAATCTCTTAACTAATCTGATTTCCTTTTGCTCAACTCTCTGCTTCATGTTTCTGTTTAAGTTAAAGAATCTTGAAAATACACTGACACATTGTGATAGTCAAGTCTTTTTGTGTAGAGTTAAATGCTGCTTGTTGCAGCTACGTATATATACGTTTCCAGGTTAAATTCTACTCCAAATGTAGTTACTGTACATGTGATGTGACAGACTTAGTCTCGGGTAGCCAGACCTTGGGCTATCGGCATATAGTGTAGTCCATTTGGCAGTTTATACTAGCCGAGTATTGCAAACGTGACTAGGTCTTTTATGAGGTGCTCAATGTAGGAGCTCGGTACCTTTTATTAATGACTTTATCTCCTGGTGGGCTGGTAAAATTGCATTAAGCCATCCATTCAGATTGGAACTTGCAGATAGAAGGATATTGCCGTTTCTGTGTGAAATGCAGATGGCCAGTAAACTATGCATAGGCGTGCTCTCTGAGGCTGAGACTATGGCAGACTGGTACTGATCTGCTAATTTCTGCACTGATTTGTTTAAATATGATAAAGTTACAGTAGTTTACATGACAGGGCTCTTCAGGGCTCATTCTTGTTGGAAGAGAGCCTGTGTGTGTGATCAATCACCTTTATGCTAGGCAAAGAAACTAAAGGGTGTTGTTTATATGTATTGTGTTTATACAGAATTTGGTCTGTGACTGGGACAATGGAGAGATGGATTTTGAATTCTGTGTGTCTGGACACTCACTGATCTTTGTTTAAATATGTTTTTATTTTTCTTGATGCATGTCACGCTCAATGTGTATTCTTACTGCAGCTTAACGAGTACATGTTTGCACTGCAGAAGTGCACTCCCACTCTGGGAAATGTTAACTAGCTCCATTAAAGTCTTCTCATAGTTCAACCACAGAGTCTCCAAGTTTCGTTTTCACTCTTGCTGCATCTTTCTGTAATGGGGGAGAAGGAGAGGATTTTTAGATCACGTGCTCTCTAAATCAAATTTGAAATTTACCTTTCTTGGTTGTAATGCAAATTGAGCCTCTTGAATATTTTAGCCTGAGCGAGTTGCAAATTTAGTTTGAATAATGCCCACCAAAAGCAAAGTTCATGCACGGCTGTGTTGGGTAAAAGCTGTGTAATACCTCAGACAAATTAGATAGATGTTGAGGTTGAGCTCTGCAGAACCAAGCTGCTGTTTAATCCTTTTTTCCATTGTTGTCTTTGCTGCTGAATACTGGTAAAGCAGATGGCTTCCATCACATTATACCACAAGAGAAATATTTAAAAATGAATGAGCTGATAAATTCTTATACACTTCAGTGGTGCTAATGAGGTCGCAAACAAAGGCAACCCCACACCCTTAAAGGCCTAGAATGAATGAATTTGAGACCTTTTTTTTTAAAATAATGTTTTAAAGCAACTAGTGTCAGTGGGGTTTAGGGGAAATCTGCTGCCTGAGGCTCTGCGGAGAGATGCTCATTTAATCCAGAACAGAACGTTCATTCTATTGGCTATTACTTAATTAAATACAAATTTTATATATATATATATATATATATATATATATATATATATATATATATCATACCACATACATACAGGTGCATCTCAATAAATTAGAATGTCGTGGAAAAGTTCATTTATTTCAGTAATTCAACTCAAATTGTGAAACTCGTGTATTAAATAAATTCAATGCACACAGACTGAAGTAGTTTAAGTCTTTGGTTCTTTTAATTGTGATGATTTTGGCTCACATTTAACAAAAACCCACCAATTCACCATCTCAAAAAATTAGAATATGGTGACATGCCAATCAGCTAATCAACTCAAAACACCTGCAAAGGTTTCCTGAGCCTTCAAAATGGTCTCTCAGTTTGGTTCACTAGGCTACACAATCATGGGGAAGACTGTTGATCTGATAGTTGTCTGGAAGACAATCATTGACACCCTTCACAAGGAGGGTAAGCCACAAACATTCATTGCCAAAGAAGCTGGCTGTTCACAGAGTGCTGTATCCAAGCATGTTAACAGAAAGTTGAGTGGAAAGAAAAAGTGTGGAAGAAGAAGATGCACAACCAACTGAGGGAACCGCAGCCTTATGAGGATTGTCCAGCAAAATCGATTCAAGAATTTGGGTGAACTTCACAAGGAATGGACTGAGGCTGGGGTCAAGGCATCAAGAGCCACCACACACAGACGTGTCAAGGAATTTGGCTACAGTTGTTGTATTCCTCTTGTTAAGCCACTCCTGAACCACAGACAACGTCAGCGGCGTCTTACCTGGGCTAAGGAGAAGAAGAACTGGACTGTTGCCCAGTGGTCCAAAGTCCTCTTTTCAGATGAGAGCAAGTTTTGTATTTCATTTGGAAACCAAGGTCCTAGAGTCTGGAGGAAGGGTGGAGAAGCTCATAGCCCAAGTTGCTTGAAGTCCAGTGTTACGTTTCCACAGTCTGTGATGATTTGGGGTGCAATGTCATCTGCTGGTGTTGGTCCATTGTGTTTTTTGAAAACCAAAGTCACTGCACCCGTTTACCAAGACATTTTGGAGCACTTCATGCTACCTTCTGCTGACCAGCTTTTTAAAGATGCTGATTTCATTTTCCAGCAGGATTTGACACCTGCCCACACTGCCAAAAGCACCAAAAGTTGGTTAAATGACCATGGTGTTGGTGTGCTTGACTGGCCAGCAAACTCACCAGACCTGAACCCCATAGAGAATCTATGGGGTATTGTCAAGAGGAAAATGAGAAACAAGAGACCAAAAAATGCAGATGAGCTGAAGGCCACTGTCAAAGAAACCTGGGCTTCCATACCACCTCAGCAGTGCCACAAACTGATCACCTCCATGCCACGCCAAATTGAGGCAGTAATTAAAGCAAAAGGAGCCCCTACCAAGTATTGAGTACATATACAGTAAATGAACATACTTTCCAGAAGGCCAACAATTCACTAAAAATGTTTTTTTTTTTTATTGGTCTTATGATGTATTCTAATTTTTGAGATAGTGAATTGGTGGGTTTTTGTTAAATGTGAGCCAAAATCATCACAATTAAAAGAACCAAAGACTTAAACTACTTCAGTCTGTGTGCATTGAATTTATTTAATACACGAGTTTCACAATTTGAGTTGAATTACTGAAATAAATGAACTTTTCCAGGACATTCTAATTTATTGAGATGCACCTGTATATGCAAATGGAAATGCCAGTGGGTGTTGTAATATTCCCCTCTGTGCCTTCAAATTCATGTTTTTTGTGTGTTACCTAAATGGAGACAAAATTTACTTTTGCAGGAATTTTAACTTGAAAATGTCAACCTAAGGAAAGGACAGCTCTATATGGCCATATCTACATTTAGAAAGATTAGGTTATTATTTTTTTATAATACCAATTATTTTGTTTAGGATCTGAAAAAGGTTGTCTTTCAGCGATCCACGTTATTAGTGTGTGATGTCTTGTCTTGATCAAATCATAACCTTAGCAATTTGTGTTGTTTGTCCAGAAATAATGAGCCCTAAATAATAATAAAAAAAAAAAAGGTTTTGTATGTTCTCTTCTGAACTTATGCCCCTTAAATGTCTGACCTTAATCTGACAATGGAGAGCAGTTTGCTCGAGGTCGGCATTTGTGGAAACTGTTTTGTTGGTCTTCTTCCTCTGCTTTACTTCTGTTGAGTTGTTGTTTCTGATAGCCTTTTATGCTTCAGTAATGAAGATATGGATGGAAAATTATTTACCGTGTTACCTTGGTTACCCTATGCCTTAATAGGGGTGTAAATCGCAGGTTTCATGATGATACAGTCTTTTATCGATTCTCTTAACCAGCGATCCGATGTTTGCCGATACCTCAAAGTCTGCCGATACCTCAAAGTCTGCCGCGATTTTGGTTCAGGGGCCTGCAATTGATATTATGTGCCAATTTTACACAATGACTTACATTTTATCATCTCACAAATGCAAACAATATATAATTAGAATATTTTATTGAGCTCAATGATAAGTGCAAATCCGGTATCCACATTGGAACATCCACAACAAAATAAGATACTTCAGAAAAATACATGTAAAAAATAGTCACATACATGTGATCATCAGTCGTTTGATGACCGATCATTCCCTTGTGAAATTAGGTAAACACTACAGTGACAATTTATCTTCTCTACAACAGTCAAGCAAGTCTTTCAACCAAAATACTTATACGACAGGGGAGTATGTGCTATCCGTGTTTTTTAGTGGCTACAATTTTCATAGTTGCATTGAAAAATTCTGTTACAGTTTACTGTTGTGTAGATGAGAAAAGCCTTGTATTTGATGCTGGTGCAGGGCTGATGTTTTCTCTTTCCCTTTTCAGCGCTGTTCAGAGTATCGTGTCTCTTTAGCCATTTGACATGTTTGAATTGCTCCCTAGTGCTTTAAAATCGAAAATTCTCATATAGAATTCAAATGCGCTACAATATCGAGGGAAGCCCCATTTAATCGTGCATGTGATCTGCTCTGCGCTGTCCTGTCATCGGAGCTCGCAGCCCTGTTGATGCGTGCACACGGATATAGCAGAGTGCAACTTCAGGCTACGGTTACTCCATGCACATCCATGGTCCACATGAAGCATATTTAGTGCCTATAAAATGAGATGAATATCATAAGGTCGCTGCATCACCTGACAGAAATGCGTACGGACGTGGCTGGCATGAGAATGTCAAAATAAAGGTGCATCTTTAAAAAAAAAAATATAGACATCGATGTTTACACATTAAATCGATGACATCGCATTGTTGGTGATCCCTATGCCTTAATGCTCTCTTGTTATGTTAGCTGCTGATTTAAGTCTTATTTTCCTCTCCCTGCTGTTGTCTATGAATGATTCCCTAATTTAACCAAAGATTGTTTAATCGGTGTCCTAGTTACAAAAACGTAATGTAGGTCATAGAACTCTTGATGGGAAATTCCAGTTCTTTTCTTTTCATTATAACAATTGCCTGTTGTTTCAGAATCATTTGTGGGGGAGATTATATAGTTTAGGCATGTGGAGCCAAGCCATTTGACCATGCTCTCCATTGTGAACTGCTATAAGGAGTGTGCTCATTGCCTGGATTTTGTGAGTTTCTTTTACCATGGTTATTGGCAGTGAATTGAGTGTTCCAACAAACTTCATACAATCCTTGTCTTTTGAAGGCTTGGTGGCTTTGATTCATGCCAACTCTTTTCTGATGTTTTTGATCAAAGACTAATGCAAAGTCTAAAGATCATGACATTGGAAGTAAATCCGTTTCAGTGGCATTCCACAATGTTTGACTGTCATAAAACATACCAGATGCTACTCTAATGTGAGTAGTCTGTTATTTAGGTTAGCAGCTTGTAACCACTGTCTGGAATTCACCTGTGCTGGGCTGTGGCACTAAACTGTGACGGTAGCATTTTAATTAGTTGATTCTTTATTTCTGTGGCACATCACTTTCTCTCATTCTCCTATTGCCAAATTGTTCATGACTTTTCTATTTTCTTTCTTAGAACAACTGGCAGTTCAGCCCCAAGACCAGCTGCCACTTCAGCTGCAGCAAAAACGGTCACCAATACTAGTTCTGCAGTTGCCAAAACGATACGCACAGCTACACAACAGTCTGTTAAACCCTCTGTTACAGCATCAGCTGCCCGGAAAGGTGGAGTACCATTTATTCAAACATTTGAATTAACCCTTGTGTACTGTTTGTTTAAAACCCACACTTGTAGTTTTTGCGGTCAGTGAATGTTTTTTTTATTTTTTATTTTATGTAACTTCAATAAAGTAAAAATACTAAAGTTGTGCATTTTTGGTGGGATTTTATGCTATTTACATCTCTAACTTTACAATTCTCAATTACACCATTCATTTGCATATGTTAATAAGCATATTTGTGTTAACTTCACTACAGTAAAACCTACACTTCTGTAAGCTGAAACATGAAGAAATTGAGAATGTATTGAGGGCAGATTGCAGCCATCTGCTGAAAAAAAAGAATTATGTGACTTAATCATGTCATGACAAAAATAACCAGAAGATGGCTGCAGAGTTCCACTAATTCACTCCTGGTTGTTAATGAATGTTAAACAGGGTTCCCACGGAAAACCTGGAATTTTATAATGCAGTTTTCCAGTCATGGAATATTAGAAAAATACCTAAATGTCCCGGAAAATAATTATTTGTCCTGGAAAATATTTTAATATAATAGAACTGTTTGACTGTGTTTCTAACAAGGTTTTTGTTACATGTACAAAACATGTTAATGATCGGGACTTGGAATAGGAATCAAGTACACAAATTTGTATTTATTTTTTTTTATTTTTTTTTCACTGCCGGTGGCTATGCATTGTGAAACGACATCAATGGTTAACTGTCATTAATAAATCCCTGTCACTTACTTTCTCATCTGCTGTAAACTCTGCTTTGCTCTGACAAAATTGGTTAAGTATTGATATAGTACAAAATATATTTTCGTTCCAACATTGTTGTTGTGTTAACTACAAAGACATTTGAGTTATATTCTTTAAACCACAATGACGGTCGTACCTGAAAACGAATTCATGCCCCGAGTTGGTATCGTGGTGATTTAGCCTTCACACCGTGGGATGAGAATTAATTTTCATTAATTTAATTAACGGAGTCTGCTTATACTGCGGTTATCACACGTAGTACGCAGAAAACACGTACGTAATTATGGAATCCTAAAAATGCCATTAGCTATAAAATGCAGAATGTCATTTGAATATGACGTATTTGGGCAAAACTTTCTTGAATGCACAATCAAATTAAAATTGTGATATTGCCTAGAGTCATAAGTAAAATGCAAAAGTCTGATTTAAGTGAATAAATGTACAATCTGCAAGTGATGCACGCTTCAAAATGAATGTGTGAAGTCGGGCGCTCATACACTGAAAACACCTCATCATGGTAATCGTGTGTGTGTGTGTGTGTGTGAGAGATGAGAGAGAGCAGAGCACTCTGAAAAGCACAGTACATACAGACTATGCATTTAATTAAATCAAAGCTTTACTGGGATTAATAATCACACTTGGCCATATAGCAAACTGCTTATCTGGAAGAAAACACTTAAATGTTAAAATAAAAGCTTGATTTAAATAGAAGCATGTGTTTTTGCTTAAATTACACTTGTTGGGCACATGAAATGTCCTGGAAAAATGTGCCTTGAAAAGAGTAGGGAAAAACTGGTTATAGTCTCACCCATTCATTCCTGTGTATGTGTGTGTTTGTCTGAGCGCGTGTCTGCGCAGGCACATGTGTTCTACACTGTGGATGTGTTATAGTCTTATCCCTTCATTTCTGTGTGTGTGTGTGTGTGTGTGTGTGTGTGTTTTGCATTGTGGCTGAATTGATTTTATTTGATAAATTCCAAAAATAAATTGCTCTGTATTATAGTCTTGCCCATTAATTTCCTGCAAATGCTTTTTTTATTTTTGTTTTTGTCACACGACCTAAACTCATCCAGTCCACTTTTTTTTATTTTTAACAGTGCACAAAGGTTAATGTCATTCATGAAGAAGTATTGATAATGTTTGTTCATTCCCCAATGCCATCTAAATATGTTGTTTCTCATTTATAGATGTTAGCAAAACAGGAACTACAGCACCGGCAAAGAAACCAGCTGGCTCAACAATGTCCCGTCTGGCAGCCAGCAAGCCCTCAAATTCAGAGGCTTCAAAACCAGCTGCAGCTACAAAACGACCCCCACCTAGCATCAAAGCACCCCAACCCAAACCAGATTACAAGAAAATTGTTCCAACACGTAAGGTGCCACCTAGTCCACGAAACACTTCCTCACGGCCAACATCAGGCAAGACCATTGCAGCTTCTCCTAGTCACAGACAGGCAGATAGTAGTGCCACAACCAAACCGACACAGTCTGTTTTACCCCTGGTCAAAGGAAAGTCTGATGATAAAGAACCTGTAGCAGAATCTGTACAACTTTCTGCAGCTGTAGTAGCTACTGTTGCTGTAGCAACAGCTGCAGCCATAGTCACAGAAGAATCTGTTTCAGTGAACGAAGCTACTCCAGCTGTAGAGGGCTCTTTGGATGCACCAGCCTCTGATTCTTTGGATGTTCAGGAAAATGTAGATGTGCAGGTCCTAAATGCCAACTCCCAAAGTGTGCTGGATATTCCTAACACAGAGCCAATGGCTCAAGAGGCCTTAATAGAAGCTGGACCTTTTGAAAAATCTGGTCATATATCTTCTGCAGTCAATCTGGTATCTGAAGAACAGTGTTCAAGGAAAGTTGATGAAATGCTTATTGCTGCTGTGGAACCAGTTGCACAGGAAGCAGTTCAGCAAGAAACCATAACTGCTTCACCAACTGATAACCCTGCTGCTGCCATAGTGCCCTGTGGTGGCATAGAGGTGGCTGAAAAAGCTGAACTGATAAACAATGGCTGTTATGAAGATGTGGAAGAAGAGGAGAGGGAGGGCAGTCAACAGGTGTCCCTGTCAGAAATGAGTGGCACCCAACCTACTGAAGAGTCTCGACCCGGGTCAGCTGGGCTTGCTGGGTCTGTTTGGCGGGCAGGGGCCCTGCTTTCAGAGCTTGACTCTGAGGACGTGAGCTGCAGCCAGCAGGGGGCATCGGAGCTCAGTGCCCCAGGTGTCCTGGAGGGCACAGAAAGCATGGATGATCTTGGTGATGCTAGCCTAAAAGGAGCTGATGGTGAAGGTGCATCTGTTGGGTCTCCTGACTTTGAGAAGCTTCCTGACATTCCTCCTAATGAAGATGATGAGGATGATGACGACGACGACGATGATCGAGTTTGTGACATGGAGGTAGGGTCGGAAAGAGCAGAGGACTCGAACAGGCAGCATCATGACAACGAGGATGATGAAGAGGATGAAGATGTAGAAATGGCAAGTGAAGGCATTACTGAGAGTGGGCTTGAAAGTTACGGGAATGCCGATGAGGATGATTTAACAGAAGACTACAGGTTAGACAACCTGAACCGTATCCAGCCTTCTCCCACGGTTGTCTCTGCACCTCTGGCTGCCCAGTGGAACCAGTCCAAATGTTTTGCTGATCCTTGGGCCCAACCACCACAACCAGCCTCTACTCTTCTCTCTAGTCCTTCCTTTGAACCCTTGCAAGCAGATCCAGAAACCCCAATCCAGGCACCTGCTCAGGCAAAACTGGATGTTAGCAACTCTGAAAAGAGCCCTTCATCCTCTAACCCCCCAAACCTTTTTGAGCTTCCACCTTGTTCACCTCATCGAACCCTGGTGACTGCTGCAGAGGGTGATGTCAGCCCCAAACCAGGCACGTCACCTCAAGCCGGCAACTCCCAGTATGGCACCCTTAGTGGCCCTGATCTTCCATCTGACAGTAGCAGAGACACAATTATACCAGAGATAGTGAAAGAATGTAACAACTGCTCAGGTATTGAGATTCAATCTAAAGAGGAGTTCCTGCCAGAACCACTAAACCCTGCACCCACTGTCCTGCCTGACATCATGCAAGATCTAGGCATCCACCTTGAATGTGCCGATGAGGAGGAAGAACCAGAGACACTGCCTGCTGATGATGTGCTGGGTGATCCAGCAACTGCTCCAGAATCAGCACCATCATCTCCTTCATCAGCCACTGAGGATGAGGCAAGTGACACAGAAGGTGAAATGCAGATCAGTGACCCTCAAGCTGAGCTACTTGCCACCGGAAGTACCAACGGAACAAAAACCGTTGCCCATAGTTTGTCCACTCTAGAGGAGCGTGAGGAAATAGGAGGAGAGACAGAGGGTGGTGGTGGAAGTGATACCCCTCAGTCTGCCACTTCTGCTGCATCCTATGGCTTTGATTACATGACTTCTAACTCAAATGCCCTGTCATCTGCTGAGAGTTGCAGCAAGAGCCCTGGCATCTTTTCCCTCGAAAATGAAGAGCAGCTCCCAGACGAGGCCAAGGATCCTTCTCTTCTTAAAGAGCTTACCCTGATACCTACTACCGTTACATCTGGGGAAAAGAATGAGCCTCTCAGAAGCCAGCATGTGGGGTTCCAGTCCCACTCAGAACAGCAGTACATGCTGTGTGGAGAGTCCAGTGAGCTTCCTGAGTCTGATTCACTACCAGGGGCTGTACCCTTAGAGTCAGGCTCGATTGATCATTTACCCCCACAGCACTTGGAAGAAGAACAAGATGTTGACTCTCAGCATCCCTACTACTCCACTGTAAGCGAAAATACTGATAGTCCTTTGGCAGGTAATGTATAGAGTGCACTTTAACAATCTACCTTCCAAAATCCTTTGTCATCTCTATTTAGGCGTCTATTTTACCTCTATTTGTCTAGCTTGGGGTTCCCCTGTTGAGGATGTCTTTTATTAAATTAAGTGAATGAAAAAGAAGAAATGGAGGAAAACTTTTCTTATTCAGAACAGTTGTGCCACTTCACAATATAACAATTACATTTATAAGTATATGGCTTAGAACTCCTGTATGTGCAATAGCTACTACCATTTACACTTAAGGGACCATATTTCCCAATTGTTCTTTTTAAAACTATCAATGGGTGTTGGTATGAACTGGCATGAATTGATTTGTGGAGTCCTCAAAACAAAAAAGAAGCCTTGATGAATTTTTTTTGTATTTATCTTTGTTCTTTTTTTACTGATCAAATGCATATTCATTGCTTTTTGTATTGTTTTTCTATTAACTCGAAGTACCAATCTTTCATTCCCTTCTGTCATCTTCTGTCCTCACATTTTTCTGTCTTCTGCACTTTAGGGTTTTCAAACCCCATACTTTTTATGTCTTGTTTGGAGTACTTAATATCTTTGCATTAAATAAAGATTAGATATTTAACATGATTCCTTTTTTTCTCTGGGTGTTTTTTTAATTTATATATTTTATGTTTGAGTTTCAAGGTAACTTGCACCTGTTCATTTTAATGGCCACTTATCAAAATCACTATGTTCCCTATACAAATGTGACCACTATGGATCACTATATAAGTAGCCTGGCAGTATTGTTAATTCATTGTAAATATTATATTATTAAATAACAAAAAAAATTCCAATGGTACATTAATTTTTATTTAATATTAAGTAATGTTGAAAGAGACCATCAAATTCTCAATGCTGATAATTGTTGTACGCACCACATCTCTGGAACCAGTTGGTACCATGTTTTTCAATTTAGCATTGGCATTATAGTTCAGTTACTAATACTAATTAACCATTTTTAAACTTGCTCATTTACACACTCTCTGTAAGTGAATTATGTAGAGAAAACAGAATGTTTCCATCAGAAGGAAGTGTTTCTTCTATGCCAGAATGTTCCTTCTGCTTGTATTATACCCCCCAACCCCCCCACCCCCCATTTGACCCCGCCTTCCTCTCAACATCCCACCATCCAGAAGAGGAAAAACAAGATCTGAACCTATCAACCTTCTGTATCTTCGCTTCTATCAAGGTGCTTTAAGTCCTCCACATTATTTGTTATTCTCCATCTTTGTATCATGATCCCACTGCTTCTGGAGTAGACTTTTGTACACCTTCCGCTTGGGGACTAAATGGGTGCACCAGCTATAATCACCTTTTGACCATTTACAAAGTTTGAGCTGCCGCTATTTGAAAGGACCTGGCTTGACACTGACCTGGACTAATTGGACTTCATTAAATCCCCATGCTGGGTTGTCCTGCATCCTCAAAACTGGACTAGCCTTGCACAGTGCACTTCTCTGCAACACCAGTGTTTAAGTTGCATGCTCAACTCACCAAATAATTGTGCTGTACACTGGGTTGGCTTACTGTGTAAAGCATGATTTGCTTTATATGCATGGGTCTGTTGGTGGGTCATGTTTTGTCAGTGTGGTTTTTTTTTTTTTTTTAAGTCACTGTTTGCTTCTGTATTATAATATGCATGGTGAACGCTCACTTATGCATGAGTTCAGCTAACTGTCACATTGAGGGGGATTGTCTACCTCATCAGCTTTTTGATTCCTTCACTATAGTTAGTAGTTACTGCATATACAGGGTGTGGCTGCTTTTTTTTTTTTTTTTTTTTTTTTTTGTGCACATCTGCTTACTAAATGTATTTTAAGAAAATGTCACCCAGGTGTGAAATTAGTCTTATCCCTGATTAGGTTTTCCATTCCTTGTCCACTGTAATTGTTTCAGCTTACAGTGAAATCTTACAATTTTGCTTTGTTTCCCACAATGCTTTTCTATCCCACCACAAAGGTCGTGTTTAGAAGAGAACCCTTGGGCTGGGAAAAGTCTCACAAGAGCTGCATGCAACATTCGTTCACCATGTTTATTGTGTTTATTTGGAGTCCCACAGAAATCCTACCCCTAAACCTAGCCTTAACCTTTGTAACAGCAAATGCAACTCTTGCAAGACTTTCCCATCCCAAGGGTTCTCTTCTAGATACAACCCACCACAGACTGCAGATTTTAACATATTACTTTATCCCCTTTTACCTATCTTCCTTTTTAACACATACTATGGATCTTTTGCCTCATTCACAGGAAGAAACTCCCAATTTTCTCAACACCCCCAGGATTTGCTCTCCGTCCAAATGACAATGTCCTCCAAAATTCGCCTCCGACCACGTGCTGCCCATGTAAGCCAACCACCACGGCTTCCAACTGACCTTCCTCCCAGAATACCAAGTACAGGGTCAAACATGCAGCTTCGATGTCTAGAGCAACACCAAAAACAGCTTCATGAGATCCAGCAACGGCATGAAAAACAGAATCGAGAACAAGAGTGTCAGGAAGCAGTAAGGGAGGAGAAAGAAGTGAGGAATGAAAAGGAGGATGAGAAGTTGGAGACACAGACGAGGACTTTATTTGAGTTGCAACTTAAGCAGCAAGAGCAAGAACTGAAGCAGCAACAGCAAATCATGCAGTGGCAACAAGAACTTGAACAGCAGCAGCAAAAACAAAAGATTCCTCCAGTCCTCCTCTCTCCTTCATCAGGCCTCTGTACAATTTATGAATCTGTGGAAATAAGTGACACTGAAGATGAAGAGGAGAATGAACAAGTGCTTGAGGAAACAAAAAAGGCAGAGGACAAAAATACCTTTGAGGTGTTCCCTAATGAAGACGAACCAAGATGTACTAAAGAAAATAATGAAGATTATCTTTATTCACAATTCACAACCCCTTCCCTAGAACCTACTCAGGACCTACAGCGAGAATATGGGGAGAAGGACACTGCAGCAGACCAAACCAGTCCTCCACAATCTCCCCCTCGATCTTCTGAGATACCCCCACCTCTAGAGTTTGATTGGGGCAAGAAGGTGGATATTGTCCAGCAGCTGATCAATCAGACATTACTGCTTACAGGTGATGGTTGCTCGCCTCTTCTTCTCCTACCTGGAGGGGCAGGTGGGACGCTTAGCCCCCTGGAATGCAGCTTGTGGCCCAACCTGTTACCTCCACTTACACCCCCTTCAGCGACCGTGACTTCTGTAAGCAGCTTCTCGTCTGAGGCTCCAGGCAGCTCTGCTCAGGGTGAGTGGACAGTTGTAGAGCTGGAGACACATCATTAAGGATGGTATGATTGTTGGACCAATGTTGAACGAATGAAACAACATGCCAAATATGAACTTCTGGACTTGGAAGACTTGAAGATCCATCAGTAAGGAAGCACGTTTTGTTAAAAGAGAATGGAGCCTTCCCAAGGTAAAAGCTTTATGGAGGATGTGGTCATGGTATTGATTAGTTCTTCCATTTCAGGTCTGTGGTATTTGAGCAAGAATTGGAAGTAGAAAATCACTTTAACATGAAATTGACACAGCAGAATAGAGTACTTGACTTACACCATCTTGCTCTTTCTTTGGTTGTCTTCATCCTGGCAGTTATTCTAAAGCAGTGAGTTTTCATTTCCACAACCCCACCCATCTGAAAGTAACAGAACACTATATTATGTACTTTAAGCCACACTTACACCGCTCCCTTGCTCAATTGATCAACAATATCTGACCTGCCCCTGTGCCAAAAAGCAATTTCCTGGTGGTTTAATGGTGGTTCTCGCAAGCTTGGACTGAATACATGTATTGCTTAGTCATTGTGTTGGTCTCTTGCCTTCATTTTGGGTAGAGGGCTCAATAATGAATGTGCTTGTTAAAATGTATGCTCTTTCTAAAAGATTGTTCTCAAACTTTTCTAAGCAACAAAATCTGTTAAAATTTTTTTTTTTTAAAATAAGGTCTGAGGTAAATTGATGAATGCAGGTTTTTAATTCAAATCAAACTGGTAGTGTTTTCTGCACTGTTCAATATCAAGAGATTACAAAGATGTGTTGTAATTCAATACTTGTGAAGTTGAATAGGCCAACTTAGAATTTCATGGACATGATTTTAAGCTAGTTACTGTTTAAGACTTCTGAATGTAGGAAGGTTTGTTGAATTTAACTTGCAGTGATCTGACAAGTGTAGGTTTTCTGATTTAAAATGTTACATTGAGCATCACAAAATTGTTCAAGACCTTATTGGCAATTTTCCAAAACATGCACAGTTATCTTCAATTTACAAAATTATATGGGGTAAAAGACCAATCTGGTCTAGTGTTAATCTTAAAGAAACAGGATGATTGGGAAAAATGGATGAACATGCCTAATAAAGCTCTGGACTGTAATGATTTTATGCTATTTAATTCAGTTCTGAACTGCTGCAATATTCCAGAAATAGCTGTGAACTGACATCATAGGAAAGCTCTGCATTTCTATATTAATGTGTTATATGAAATTTTAACTATATTATTGGATGATGCAAGACAAAGGTGTGTAGATCATCTTTACTGTGAACCTTCTGAACACTGTGCCTCATATCTGTCTGAACTATGAATTGAGTGGGACTATTTTTAAATTGCTCCTAATTTTACTGGAACGGAGACTCTGTAGTAAACTCAAACAATGTAATAAATGTGATGACTGTTTGAAGACAACAGACTTTTAGGGTATAAGTTTCACATACTATCTTCAATGTGAAGTGCACATGCACATATGTAACTCTAGATTGCTGCAGGCTGGACATCACAGAATTTCTGACAGAGAACTGATCTGGCATCCTTGTTTGCCTTTTATTGCTTTAAAATATATTTGACAGAAAGGAGCACTCATGCAATTTAAATGATATCTCCTGGTTTGCTGTGCCTGAAGTTATGAGTGCTGGAAGGACTTTTTGCTGAAAGTGCAAAGTACTCTAATACACTGTGATTTGTCTGAAGTCTTTACTTAGCCTGTTTGGTGGGGTGGGGTGGGTTGTTTAGTCTCATGTAGGATTGTACATTTTGTTCTCTTTCTGTGCTACTGATCTGTGTGCTGAAGTCTTTTTGTGGTCAAATTAATCTGAAATTATAGAACAAACTGCTCCACAGAAATTTGAACACACAGGGCTGAAGAGTGTGATATTTTCTCCCAGACATAGTGATTATAATTGGGTGAGTTTGATATTATGCAGAAATTGAGGTTTTGATGTCAGGTGGTGAGCACATATCTGATTGAATGGATTTTTATTTTTTGTGACTCTCCGGTTGAGCACTAAAGTATAATTCATTTATCTGAGCTTGACGTAGCTTCATTATGTTCAATGATGTTCTGTTTTGTCATACGCCATGGTACAATATGTACTTTAAAGGGAAGATGTTTGATCTAGAAACCTGTTTACTGTATTATGAAGAGATTAGTTAATTTTATTTGTACTGTGTTTATGTACTGCCTGTTTGTCTAGTGCTGTGATGTAGTTGATTAGAGAATACATAAAGTACTTCTAAGAGAACAGTAATTAGAAACTGTAAAGGTAGAAATATTTAAGTAAATATATCAGAGGAACCACTCTACATTTCAATCAGGGAACGCAGGGATTCCAGGTAGATTTGGACTATTTCACTGTATTTTGGCTGAACTACTGTTAAATAACTTGACATATCACTTTTACAAGTATAACAATGTACAGAGCTACTGTATCTACAAAAACCAGCAGTAAAATGAATGCACTGTAACTCCGCCTTTACATGGCCAACTTATATCAAGACTCAAAAAAACGAACATCTGAAGAAAGACTTTGAATAGCAATGTTATTCACAGTACTCCTGTCCGTTTTTGCAACAAATATGCAGAGACTACTGCTTTGGTGTGGTACATTTCCAGCTTTTTGTATATTGTTTTTAATTTATTACTTTGAAATGAAGTATTGCTATTTTTCTACTGTTTTAATGAGAAAAGCAGACATTAGACCAGGACTGCTAGCAGGTTTTTCTGGACTTTGAAATGAATAACTTGTTGCCTGCACTGTATTTTAAATGTTTCCATCATGATAAAATAAAGTTGGCTGGAATTGAAATATAACCTTGAACTCTTTCATGCTATATTTAATATGCTTTCCATTAGAAGTGTGAATTTCTTACCAAGAATAAAGAACGTGCAACATAAGAATGAGCAACAAACTATAAAAACCATCATTCTGAAACACCCACATGGTAAAAAAATGTACAACCGCAATCTTTAAATTACAACTGCTAACTGTGCAGTTAAATTTTTTTATAAGAGAACAACTCTATGAATTCAACAGACCAAACAGTTGGTACTGAATGGGCGAGGCCCAGTGCCAGCACAAGCTCATGTTTCAGCAACAGAGGTGGCATCCATTTTCTCAGACAACAGCACCTCCAGCAGGCAATCTGTGGCAGCGTAGGATGAGGGCTCTTCACTTCCCAGACACAACAGCTGTTTGTACTGACCACAAGGGACTGAACACAACACCCTTCAACACATACACACAGAATGAATTTAGCAGCTAGACCGACGCCGTTTACCATAAGCTAAATGTACACACTTAAAAGTTGGGTTGGAACGAGCACTTATCTAGGATAAGTATGTCTGTTTCTGGTAGTTTGTTAAAGGCAAACACTGTTTCTACAGTTCAACCCTTAATTTGGAGTGGATGGATGGAGTATTGTCAAAGCATATCAGGTTCGGTATTAAGCGTAGTAATGGGGAGAATTTTAATGACCACTTCTTTCAAACATTAATTAGGGCCTGAGGGTAAAAGTCAATTACCAGTCGGTGATGTCCTCTGTGTCTGGGTCAGGATACATCTGGACCCACTGGCCAATAGACCAAATCCTCGCCACTCTTCTATCTCTCCCAGTTTCTGTCCTTTCTCCCTCACACTCTCTTTCTCCATCCTCATCTTCTGCTACCTCAGGGACATCCTCAAAGCACAGAAAGTAACTGTGGAGGTAACAGGGTGAATGTTGTAAAGATAGAACATAATTTCCAGCTAAAATGAAACTAAAGAGAATCTGTTTGCTTTGTTGAACAGGAAAAATATGAATTATAGTATGGCTTAATTCTCATAATCCTAAAAATCCTTAAAGGGATAGTTCGCCCAAAAATCTCAAACTTGCATGATTTTCTCTCTTCTGCATAACACAGAGAAGGATGTTTTGAAGGCTGAATGATGTGCTTTTGTCGATACAATGTAAGTCAATGTGGCCCAAAACTTCCAAGCTCCAAAAGGACATAATGGCAGCGTAAAAGTAATCTGTTGAATTTGAGTGGTTTAATCCACGTCTTCTGAAGTGACATGATTGCTTTGGGTGAGAAACAGACTACAACTTAAGTAAAAATGCATTCACTATAAATCTTGACATCCGGCCCGATTGGAACACAGTGCAGACTTGAAGAGGGAACCGCTTTGACACTGCATGCAGTTGCTAGGTACTCACAGTATCACTGAACATCAATACCCCCCCACCCCCCCGCAAAGCTATCATTTTTATCTTGCATCTTTTCAACATAGCCCAACTGTGCGTAAAAAAACGTGAACCTGGCAACACTGTCTGGTTTCTGTGCGGTGCTCAGCGCAAGCAAGCGTGGAAGTGTGTGAACGAGCTTCGCTCATGAGTCCTTATTCAAGATTTATAGTGAATAAGGACTTAACGTTTCTCACCCAAAGTAATCATATTGCTTCGTAAAACATGGATTAAACCACTCAAATCATATAGATTACTTATATGCTGCCTTAATGTCCTTTGTGGAGCTTGAAAGTTTTGGACCCCATTGACTTACAATTTATGGACAAAAACACATCATATATCCTTTACAAAAATCTTGTTTGTGTCCCACATAAGAAAGAAGGTCTTCCGAGTTTGAGGTGGCATGAGGGTGAGTAAATGATTGTTTTTTTTATATTGGACATAACTGGCATTTAAAGTGTTGTTCCAACCACCACCTAACTCTTGGTGTTAATAAACTGATAATTAAGGTGTTAGGCTGCTGACACAATGTATTTCTATCCCAGTCCAAGGCAAACAAGAAACTGGACAGTTGCTGAGATCTTATTCCTACACAGTCATCATCGTGTTCCTAACCATTTAACCTAAGTCTCCTGCAAGTGGATTATCAATATACTTAAAGGGACAGTTCATCCATAAATGAAAATTCTGTCATCATTTACTCACCCTCATGTTGTTCCAAACCTGTATGGCCTTGTTTCCTCCATGGAACACAAATAGACACAAAAAGAGGTATTAGGCAGAATGTTAGCCTCATTCACCATTTACTTTCATTGTTTGGAAAATGTCATACAGGTTTGGAATAGAGCTGGGTATTGATACAGATTTCCTGATTTGATTCCGATTCACAAGCTCCCGATTTGATTCTATTTTGATTCCTGTGAATATATTTCATTTATAATGTCCATTTTGCTTACATATGAAAGAATTTCTCTCCTAGCTAATGCTGTTAATTATACAGAGGACCTTCTAAATAGGTACATTATGTAATATTGATTTTACTAATTATATTTATTTGGTCACATTTTAGCTTTTTAAAAATGAACAAAGCTATGAATTCAATCAATAAATATTATATTATATTGCATTTATTTTATTTTTTTTAACATGTTTATTGTTTGATTGCATAATTTTTACTATTTACAGTTATTTATATTGATTTGTTGACCACATGCTAAAACTCGGTGCTTTCTCTTTAAGAAAACCAGCATTCCTGTAAATGAGCGCATGATAACAAGAGAGGACTCATATGGCTTCTTTACCTCATCCGTGCTATGCGTGATTAGAATAATTTTTTTTTTATTTTTGATCATCAGAATTGATTGTTAAGAACAGAAAGGGTATTAAAAGAGACATTATTCATTGACAAATGGATAGCGTGGATCTCGTCTTTGGACACACATTACACGGAATGAGTGAAACCAAACTCTCAACACACAGTGAAAGGATCTCTGTGCTAAACTTCTTCGCCACTACACCACTTAATCACTGGTGAGTGAAATCTGAACATTTACCAGCCAATGGCTAATCAAATTTTTAATTGTTAGTTTTTAGTCGCAGAGCACAAAATTTGGTCTCATATGCAAGTGATTTACTTGCATTGTAGAGAGTTGTGCACGGTGATTTAAGAATTGATATTGAGATTTTTTTAAATGAGGATTGCGAAGCATAGGGAAATCACTATTTTTACCCAGTCCTAGTCTGGAATGACATGAGTAAAAAATTATAAAAACACAGTTGAGGTACAGCCGTTTGAGTCTCTCTCCTTATTATGCACTCATTTACAGCCAGTCTTTACAGAACTGATGATATTCTTAGAGACAGAGCTTGTTTTTAGCACAGGTTCAACAAAAAAATAACAGATTTAATATACTGTATGCAATATAATATCATATTCAGTAAAGGAATACATGGATTTGTATATTTAAAAAATTCTAAAATGTGACCAAAATTATGAAACACAAATAAATATCCCTTAAATGTTCTATATGGTTTCTTTGATTGAAAAGTGACAATTAATTAACTCCAGTTGATCACCATGGAAGGGGTTGACTGTATTTAACTGAAATCAAGACGTACATTCCCCTTATTCCTTATATTGGCAAATAATGGATGAATTTCACCCATCCCTCTTAATGGGAGTTTTTGTGACATCACTCATCCCAGGAACTTAAACCTCACTCACAACTCTGCACTGTCATATCTGTCTCCTCCCTCTCGCTCCACATTCCAGCGCATACGCTTGTATAGCCCTGTACTGGCTGAGGCAAGAAAGGGGGTTGGGCAACAGTACCGGAAGATTGACAGCTTCATGTTGTCTATCTGACACTGGCCAATATAGAAGTGTGAGATACTGTGAAAAGAGATATAAGGCATGAAAATCTGTAGCGAAGGAAATACGAATAATAAAAACGCAAAGTGAAATCCTTGTGTATTTTATGACACACTTTAATGGATGTGTGGTTGTTTCCACAACAATAATATCGCCTATACTACGTCTAGGAAATCAGGCCATTGAGAACCTGCCTTTTGTGCTATTATAAGATCAGTATGCTCTGACAAAATCCACATCTTCATTTCTAAGTCTGCCTAAGTCTTCATCTATGGTTTAGTTTGTACCTCAGTGGATCAGATTCCTCTAGTGAGATAATATTGAAGGAGGCGTACATCAACACCAGCTGTTCCAGACGTGAGCACAGCTGCTGAGAAAACTGCAAGAACTGCGATGGGGTACAAACACAGTGAACAAGTGGGTGCCTGCGGGCTTGCTGTTCACAGCCACTCGTGTTCCCTTACTAAATCCATGTTTCTGGTCTGTGTGTGTATAGTTACATTTCTAGTCTTATTTATGTTGATTACTTGTTCACCTACATAGTAGTGTCCAGAATAAAACAGCTTCTCACCTGTGTCCGAATGTATATGGGCAGAGGTGGGCAAAAGGGCTGGGAGTTTCTGGCGGTCGACTCCAGGTAAGTGAAGTACAGGTGACAGGTTTGCAGGAATGTGGGAACAATACAGGCAAACCCATCATTCTGGAGGCAGTCTCGGCTATTACAACCATATAGACGAGCAGACACAATTATTTGTCAAAACTGTACTACATATTATGGACATTTTCAGTGAAATAAATGTATATAACAAAAATAAAACATTAAAGAAAGAACTTCCCAAATATTCAAATTCTGTAATCCTTTACTCAAACCTCATGTTGTTCTAAACCCATATGACTTCCTTTTTTTCCGTGGAACACTAAAGGAGATGTAAGGCAGAAAGACAGCCTCAGTCCTCATGCACAAAAAAAAGTAAATGGCAATTGAGGCTGACAGTCCCTAACATTCTTACGAACATATTTTTTTGTGTTTCACGTAAGGAAAGTCATACTGGACACTTTTTTTTTTCTTTTTTCTTTCTTTTTTCTTTATTTTTTTTTTTTTTTTGGGTTAGCCATTTCATTTTGATGTTTTATTTTTCATATATCAATGAGATGATGCAACAAATCTAGAACAGAATTTCATTACTTCCACGCTGAAATTTCATGAGACACAACTGGCTGTCAAACACATATTGAGCTACACATAACACATTAGATACAAATAAGCTACACATATGTATTTTCTCAGGGACTTTTAGATTCTAAATAGATGCAGATGAACTTACATAATTTCAGTAGTACACCCAAATGTCAATAGCCAAATCATACTGTTCATGTGTTACACTTGCTATAGTTTACTTCCACGTTGCTTCTTCATCAAATAGCAATGTCAAATGTAAATCAAATCAATTGATGAAACATCAAAGGCACTTTGTGTTGTAAGAAATAGCCTGTATAATATGTAAGTATACATGCATACGGAATACTGATAATTCACCACTGTCACACAGGGATATAGTAATCATTTGTATGTACATAGTACTCATCTGTCTTGTAATAAACAAAGAAATATACTGTATATCATGCGATAGTATGCTTACAGTATATACAGTTCTGAGCAAAAGTCTTAGGCACATAAGATGTTTCACAAAAACATTTGTCTTAAGATGGTTATTTATATATTCATTCTTTAGTGTGTCAATAGGAAAAATACATTTTAAACTCCCAAACATTACTTTTGCAAACAGAAAAGATTAGAATAAAAGAACAGGGAGCCCTGCAACAGATGTCATGGCCCCCACAGAGCCCCCCACCGAACATCGTGTCAGTCTGGGATTACATAAAGAGACAGAAGCAATTGAAACAGCCGAAATAGATAAAAGAACTGTGGTGAATTCTCCAAGAAGCTTGGAACATCCTATCTGCCAACAACCAAAAAAAACTGTGTCCATGTGTACCTAGGAGAATTGGTGCTGTTTTAAAGGCAAAGGTTGTCACACCGAATATTGATTTAGCTTTTTTATGTTTACTGGACTTTGTATGACATTAAGTGATAAATGAAAACTATTTATGTTATTATTTTTGAAGACATCCTCACTATGCAACATTTTTCATACGTGCCTAAACTTTTGCACAGTACTGTACATATGAAGTAATAATAAACATTTCATTTATGGAAGAGGATAAAATGTTAAAAAAAAGCGACACTATTACATATATCGAGTCTTTAATGACCCTATACACTTGGTAATTAAACTATATTTATATTGCAATCTTGTAATTTTCTTTTACACTATTCAGAAAAGAAATGTTCAGGGAATACTTAAAAGGTGTGAGCATAACTCCAAAAAACGGATGATGAAGTACAGGGAGTGGAAAGATGCCCCGGGTCACTTAAACCCGAGGTATGCGTTAGGTTTAAACGTAAATACTACTTTTTGTAGATCTGATCACCTCCACACTAGCTGTGCTTGAAACTCATCTGCCTTGTTTAGCAGGTAGTGAAGTTGCTTTTCAACGGGAGAGATTTTTTCATCCATCATTCTCTTTTCCTGACATGATGGAGAAGCGTCCGTTGCGCCTTCAACCATGAAACGCCTCTCATCGCCAAAAGAGAGCGCCATTGGATTGTCCTCTGCAAAAGAAGATTCACGTTTCTAATATGCATCATTGTGCTGGGTTTATTAAGAATTCATTTTTTTTCTTTCTCCATTACCTTCAAAAGTCAGTGTAGTCGTTCTTGCTTCTGTCAGAGGCTGATTTGTTTCGTTGTCCTTGCGTGGTGATGACAACTCAGTGTACTCTGCGTTAGCCATCATGGTTTTTACTCAGCTAGCCCAAAACCAAGAAATAATGAATTCTGTGACGAAACAAAATACACTTAAGACACGTCTACAAGTAATTAACGGCTTCCATCCTTGCCAATACAATCGATAATTAAGCCAATCTGTCTATAAACACATAGTTATCATTAATTGGCCAAGTACACTCGACAGAACAACTCAAGAGACAACAATCACGTGGCTTTTTTTGTGTGCCATTAGAGCAAAGACCTGCAATTTGAAAAACTTTAACGACTAACTGTTGACTTTATTCTGTATGTCCGTACATCATGTTGCACCCGTTACTGACCTAAAAGATACAAACAGTAAAGTGAATTGTGCCCAAGTGTCGCGGTTTAAACGTTTGCTGGTGATATTTAATTTACCATATTTGTATTTCCTCGTCCGCTGTGATTCCACTCGCCATGGCCATATTTGGGCTTCCTGTTAGTACTTAACGTATTACATTTTTAAAAAGATATATTTTCGGTGTAAGTTATTGCAAACCCAAAACTTACATCTTGCTAGGGATGGGAAAAAGTATCGATACTTCCGATACTGATGTTGTATCAAAAATATCGATCCTCACACAAAAATATCGATTCTAACATTAACATTTAAAAAAAAAAAAACTAGGGATATTATTATTTGGTTACCGTGAACATGAACAATAATAATAATCTTCAAAGTGAAATAAAAAGGATTAGGCTATATTAGCAAATACTTGTACAGAGGGTTGGGAGGGTTACTTTTGAAATGTATTCCACTACAGATTACAGAATACATGCTGTAAAATGTAATTTGTAACGTATTCCGTTAGATTACTCAAGGTCAGTAACGTATTCTAAATACTTTGGATTACTTCTTCAGCACTGGTAGATTTTTTCACTTGTTTTGACTATAAAAACTCTGCCAGTACAGTAAGACAAAATACACATGTTAAAAACACATTCTCTGAAAAACCTAAATATCTTATACAATGTTGTTTCTACAACAAGATTAATCAAACTGATCTTGTTTTAAGGATTTTTAGATATTTTTACAGGAAAACAATACAAATATTATTAGCAAGTATACGATTTTTTGCCCTAATATCAAAGGTCTTACTAGAAAAAAATAAATTATGATCCAACATGAATTTTCTTGATAAAAAAAATATGATCGTGTTTGGTAACGTGCATGTAAAATTTAATGTAGAAATAGCATTTTAGCTTAGCGTAAAGCTGACAATTTACCCAAGGTTTATTTCTATTTCTTCTGCACCAAACTTACTTCAAACTTACTTCTCTGTCTGCTCGTATGAATGTAACACAAATACACTTTGGATTGCATTTATATGTATAAATGTTTTCCATCTGAAAGGACTAAATATTAAATGAAACAAATGACAATAAAATGCAAAGTAATCTCTTCAGTAATCAAAATACTTTTTGAATGTAACTGTATTCTAATTACCAATGATTTAAATTGTAACTGTAGTGGAATACAGTTACTTATATTTTGTATTTTAAATATGTAATCACGTTACATGTATTCCGTTACTCCCCAACCCTGCTTGTGCAGGATGGGAACTATTTCTTCTTCTGCTCAATTTAACATGCATGCATGCTGAAAGACACAAGCAGACAAGCGCTTGTGCCGTTATATGACTCGTTCAAACAAGAGGGATCAGTGCCTTGAGGTAATGATAGAAAATCAGAGAAACAGCTTCTGGAGTAAATTCACGCTAAAATAACAACATATCTAAAGGTGACATTTCTTATAATGAGTTTGTGTGTAATTGTTGTTAATAAGTAATTAAACAAATATTTAACCATGGTTTTACTACAGTAATATTGTAGTAGTAACCATGGTTAATTGTGTGGTAACTATGGTTTAACTAAATCCCATCTTTAAACTATAGTTACTGTAGTGAAACTATGGTTAAATTTTGTAAGGGTAAACAAAACAGAAGTCTAATAATTTTCTGTTTAGGCTCACACATGTAAAAAAAAAAAAAAAAAAAAAAAAAAAGAAGAAGAAGAAAAAAAAGAAAAGAAAAAACGAATTATGACAAAAAAAAAATATCTTTTAAATGACCCATTTTACCCCAAGAAATAGCAAAAAAAAAAAAAAAACAGTTTAATAGAAGTACCATTATTGGTATTGGTATCGACGATATTGGACTTGAAATTATTGGTATCAGATCGAAAAGAATATAAGTGGTATCGCCCATCCCTATGTCTTGCCTTCTCATTCAGTAGCGGATCGTGGCATAGGCGATATAGGCAGGTGCCTAGGGCGGCAACGCTCTCTGGGGCGGCACGACAGGGTACCTGCAAGATCACGATGGGCGAAAGGTGCCCTGACAGGCTACTCAGCCTTAAAGGCTCTATATATGGTTAGGATTATGGATGTTCATAATGTATTCTTACATTATGAACAAGCATAAATTAAACATGATAAACTGGAGGCCTATAGGTAGAATATACACAGGATCTTCTTAGTGGTCTTGCAATAATTAGTATCAACCATGTTATTGCTGGGCAGATATGATGAAGTCATTGATGATTTTGCATCAATGAAAACTAGGAGGGGAGGGTTAAATTTTAAATGAGGGATTAGGTGTAATAGCACAGAGTAGCAGCAATTTATAAGAATTCTGCCATATACTTTATTTATTGACTCTATAATTGAATTGTGCAGTTTAAGTTATGTACTGTATATACTGTATAATGTCAATGTTAATAGAATGTGACATTCATATATATATATATATATATATATATATATATATAAGGGTCGCTAAAGGGGGGTGCCACGTCCGATCTCGCCTAGGGCACCAAGTAAACCAGAACCGCCAGTTCTCATTTCAATGGTTTAATTATTTTGTAATTAAAAGCCTCATGCATAGTGATGTAATGCTAACCAGCCCTGTTTGTTTAATATGAAAACAATGACAGTAACACACTTTGAGAGCATTAAGTATCACGTTTAGGATAATTAACTATTTTGTTTTTTAAACTAGCAGGATGTTTAATGAAATGCGATTGCTCAGTTAAATGCTTAAGAGCTATTTCATATAAAATTTTAATATCGTTTTTTTGTACCAAACTTATACTATGCAATGTGAATCAACAGTTGGAAGTACTGGATCTGCCATGGGAGTCAAATTAATTTGCATGTGGGCGCAATGCGAGGTCACGTGACCCACAAGAACGCGCAATAGGCGAACTGGACAAGTGAGGTCGGAACTGCATACTACTGTACTATTTTTGCAATTGACAATTATGGCAGAAGTAGTGAGGGTAGTATGGATAGTTGCGAACTTAGCCTAGGCTGCAGATCAGTAATGGGTGTTTTCAATTCTGTGGGCGTTTTCAAAACTGGCTCCGTACACAATGCGCGCTCCCGGGGCTAGTAACGACCCTCCCGCGCGAGCTTTTATCACTGGCGCGAGACGCTCACACAGAGGAGATACGAGACAATCCTCTGAAGACGAGCGTTTATTTGAACGTGAACATCTTGAGCATCGTTTTGGTGAGCAGATGGCAGTAGTCAAATCCATTTGTTTGCGGTTGATGAATTAAGAAGAGGAGCTCAACTCTGTCGTTTGTTAGTACCCTGCCCAGGTCAAGTTGCGCGTGCAGTGCATGTGTGTAGTTGGAACGAACAAGATCGAGCTATTCTAGGATCGAAGTATTTTAGGATGCCGTCATGGAACAATATGTGCGACTTTACTGCAAGCTCCTGATGTCCACCTGCCGCCAGATAAGCGTGAATAACCGTTGTCTTATATATACCTGATGCATTTGTCATGTTTTAACTTGTAGTTCTTTTATTTTGGCTGTCTCGCCTTGAAATTGAAGAAAGTGCATAGTGGATTTGGTGATGTCCAGATGACATGAACCTGCATCAGGTCAGACAGTGATGCAAACGCCTTTATTACAAGCAGAGAGTTTTAATCAATTGGTGAAATACGGCTGGATTTTACACTGTTGCATTGGAAGCTGACAGAAGAATAAGACGTCTTTGTTTGCGAACATTGTTAATCTAGAAAGAGGATAAAAGACAACACTGGTTTGGGTGTCCTGACACAAACGAAAATCCAGATAAAACCATGGCAAATGACTCCATCCAAGTAAGTTGACTGTACACTATATATATATATATATATATATATATATATATATATATATATATATATATATACATACACACACACACACACACACACACACACAGCTCTGGAAAAAAAATAAGAGACCACTGCAAAATTATCAGTTTCTCTGGGTTTACTATTTATAGGAATGTGTCTGAGTAAAATGAACATTTTTGTTTTATTCTATAAAGTACTGACAACATTTCTCCCAAATTCCAAATAAAAATATTGTCATTTAGAGCATTTATTTGCAGAAAATGGCAACTGGTCAAAATAACAAAAGAATATGCAGTGTTTTCAGACCTTGAATAATGCAAAGAAAACAAGTCCATATTCATTTATAAACAACACAATACTAATGTTTTAACTTCGGAAGAGTTCAGAAATCAATATTTGGTGGAATAACCCTGATTTTCACAGCTTTCATATGTCTTGGCATGCTCTCTACCAGCCTTTCACATTGCTGTTGAATGACTTCATGCCACTTCTGGCACAAAAATTAAAGCAGCTCAGCTTTGTTTGATGGCTTGAGGCCATCCATCTTCCTCTTTATCATATTCCAAAGGTTTTCAGTGGAGTTCAGGTCTGGAGATTGGGCTGGCCATGACAGGGTCTTGATCCGGTGGTCCTCCATCCACACCTTGACTGACCTGGCTGTGTGGCATGGAGCACTGTCCTGCTGGAAAAACCAGTCCTCAGAGTTGAAGAACATTGTCAGAGCAGAAGGAAGTACGTTTTCTTCCAGGATAATCATGTACATGGCTTGATTCATGTGTCCTTCACAAAGACAAATCTGCCCGATTCTTCCCAGATCATCACCAATCCTCTACCAAATTTCACAGTGGGTGCGAGGCACTGTGACTGGGGCTTGAAGCCTCTCCAGGTCTCCATCTAACCATTAGACGACCAGGTGGAGGATCGGTGATGATCTGGGGGTGCTTCAGCAAGGCTGGAATTGGGCAGATTCGTCTTTGTCATGGCCAGCCCAATCTCCAGACCTGAACCACATTGAAAACCTCTGGAATGTGATCAAAAGGAAGATGGATGGCCACAAGCCATCAAACAAAGCTGAGCTGCTTGAATTTTTGTGCCTGATTGAAAATCGGGGTTATTGTACCAAATATTGATTTCTGAACTCTTACTAAGTTAAAACATTAGTATTGTGTTGTTTATAAATGAATATGGACTTGTTTTCTTTGCATTATTCAAGGTCTGAAAACACTGCATATTCTTTTGTTATTTTGACCAGTTGTCATTTTCTGCAAATAAATGCTCTGAATGACAATATTTTTATTTGGAATTTGGGAGAAATGTTGTCAGTACTTTATCTCTCTTAATTTCTTCCAGAACTGTATAAATAAAATAAAAAAATCTGGTGAAGTAAATAGAACAGAAAAGTTTAAGTACTTTGAATTAGTTAGTTTAAGCATGAACTTGAAAATATTAGGTAAATTCTACATTTGTCTTTCATTCAAATTTGTAAAAATGAACGCTTTAGCTTATAAGTAAATATTATTGACAATTATATTATTTTGCAATGCGTCATGTTTCAATCCTAAAGTAGAAAACCTTGTCATATTTATTCGCTAATTTGAGTAAATTGTACTGGTAAATAAAACAAGTAAATATAATAATAATTAATGAGCTTGCATGGTTTCACTGTTTGCAAATTTATTTACACCATTTTTATTGTTGATTTTGTTACGTTTGGTAACTTCTTGTTTTGTGAAGTATGAGGTTCACATTCTACTCAACATTATCTGTTCATTGTTACCGTTGTCATGTTTTGTGCACCAAGTGTTGAAAGGATAATTCACCCAAAAATGAAAATTCAATCATTTTCTCACTCTCATGCCATCTCAGATGTATATGACTTTCTTTCTTTTAGTGTATATATATATATATATATATATATATATATATGTATATATATATATATATATAATATTTCAGCTCTGTAGGTCCATACAATGCAAGGGAATGGGTGCCAAGATTTTGAAGCTCGAAAAAGCACATAAAGGCGGCATAAAAGTAATCCATATGATTCAAGTGGTTAAATCCATATCTTCAGAAGCGAAATGATAGGTGTGGGTGAGAAACAGATCAATATTTAAGTCCTTTTTTTTTTTTTTTTTTTTTACTATGAATTCTCCCGGCCCAGTAGGTGGCAATGTGCACGAATGCTCTGAATCGCCAAAAACAAAAGAAGAATGTAAAAGTGAAGATTTATAGTAAAATATTAATTAAATATTGATCTGTGTCTCACCCACGCTTATAATATCGCTTCTGAAGACATGGATTTATTTAACCACTGGAGTTGTATGGATTTCTTTTACGCCACCTTTTATGTGCTTTTTGGAGCGTCAAAATCTTGGCACCCATTCCCTTGCATTGTGAGGACCTACAAAGCTTAAATATTCTTCTAAAAATCTTCATTTGTCCTGCTCAAGAAAGAAGTCATGCACATCTGAGAAAATGATGAGAGAATGTTCTGTACATGAGATGTACATGGTATTTAAATAAGAGTTATATTGAAATGAACATTTTACAAGAATGATATCTACATCAGTAAGTAAAAGTTACTGAAATGTTTGTTAGATTTGCTCTCTAACTTAAATATTATGTCATGAAATGTGTACCATTATCATTTAGAAAAACAGTTTGCAAAAACGTGCAAAATAAAAATTAAGTAAATCTTTAAGTCTTTTTTTTTTTTTTTCAGTGTAGAAACCTGAAAAAAGTGTTTCACGAGACCGCCCACATGTTTTATTGTACCAAAATAATCCCATGGATTTGGGGTTAGACAATAGAGTTGCTTTTAAGACCCTGCAGATGCATTCACAGTTATTTGTCAAACCTGTTCGAATGGATGAATGACCCAAGTTCATCTGTAAAGTGATGGAGTCCCCTACCCACCCTTACGTGAGCGGTCATCTCGCTTCTGTATAGGGACGTTTTGGTGGCTAAACATAGACAAAGTGTTTGGGCTGTATACAAAATTTACAGCAGTTCATCTGAAAAGACCTGTTCGGCTCGAGAGCTTGAACTGTTTAAGTCCTGCTTTGTGTTAAACACCAATATTTATGTTTTCCCAAACACCGCTCTTTGTGTTTTTGTCAGAGAGTTGTGTGTCTGCAATCTATTTTCACAGTGACATTATAAATTAAATGATGGTAATGTCATGATTTAGGCCTTGTATAGATTTCCTTCATACTATTTAATAGCTTCTGGAAAGTCTTTAAAGACTTCCTGATTTATCTAACATGTCTTGCTGTTTATGGTTGACTCAATACAAGCCAGATTTGTGTTATGTAACCCGGGCATGTAAGCTGTCCAGATATTTTGGCAAAAATATCAAAAGCATCTGATTATAAACAGTTTAAATGTTTTTATAACAGGCTATCAAAGAGGTAGAGTAATGTGAAGCACTATTAACTGGTCAGTGCAACAATATCCACATTATTATTTTTACATTTTGTCATTTAGGCTATAAGATGTTTCCAACGTTTCGCCAATCCGAACATTTCTGTGTACATGTTTACTGTAGATGAATGTGAATGATTGTTGTCATGTTCAGAGGTAGTGGTCAGACACAAATGGAAAACACACCAACAAAGTGATGATACTCATGCACAGATTCTCTTTGTTACATAAATTGTCTCTCCTACACAGTTAGAATTAACAATCTGTTGTGGCATAGCCGCATACACACTTGTGTCCACACTTAGGATGACTAAGCAAAAGCAAGTCATCATTAGGAATGTAAATGTGATGATGTCAGCGGCAAATAACAGAATAAATGAGTTCCACCGAAAATGAAAATTCTCATTATTTACTCACCCTCATGACATCCCAGATGTGTATGACTTTCTTTCTTCTTCAGAACACAATTGAAGATTTTTAGAAGAATATTTGAGCTCTGTAGGTCCATACAATACAAATGAATGGTGACCAAATCTTTAAAGCTCCAAAAAGCACAAAGGAAGCATGAGTAATCCATAATACTTCAGTGGATAATCCATGTCTTCTGAAGTGATCCAGATGATTTTGGGGGAGAACCGACCAAAATATAACTGCTTTTTTCGCTATAAATCTTGACATCAGCAGTCTTCTTGGCGATCATGATTTCAAGCTCGATTACACTTCCTAGCGCCCTCTAGTGCCAATCGCATGCATCAAATGCTAGGAAGTATAATCCAGCTTGAAATCATGATAGTGCCTGGAGACTGTAATGGCAAGATGTAAAGTGAAAAAAAAAGAGTTATATTTTGGTTTGTTCTCACCAAAAATGGATTTGATCGCTTCTGAAGGCATGGATTAAAGACCTATTTGCACCAAAATCATGACGCGTTTACACAAACTTCCGAGGAAAGGTGTATTCACACAGAGACCGTGACCAATAAAATGAAAAAAAACTATTTCATCCCTCTAGATTAGTCGGCGCTGTTGCTGTTCTACAAGCATTATAATATTGTTTTCCTGCTTGGAGCTTATTCAGCTGTCAGTGCACAAGATTAATATATTTAATGCTGTTAAGGCATCTATTTACCTTTATTTGGCATAAAAGTTTTTATGTTATTCCCAAGTTTTGATGAATTTTAAGGAATAGCCTATAGAATCTGTTTTTATACAAGTGAGATGAGTTAAGAGAGCTGTTGCATTAAAATACACCCTCTTTATACTTGCACATGTATTTTGCTATGAATATTCCAAACGGACACCCAAACCAAATTATTTTTATTTTTATGCCTTTTAGCACAAGGTGATATAAATACACATGGAATAATATACAATAAGGAAAAAAAACGGTATAGAAAATATGATCCATAACATTTTTGTTTTTTTTCGATTAACATTTTTTATTGATTCAACCATTAAATATATACATAGCAGAACACACATATACAGAATCAATATACAACCCCCAACAACACCCAGTGGTCACACAACCATAGACACACAACAAAAATAAATTGATTAATTAATAAAAAAATTAAAATAAAATGGAATAAATAAAACAATCACACACACAAAACCCCTACACCTCTCTCTCTCTCCACTGACCCTCCCCAAGAACCCTCCAAAAAAGACAGATATCTGCCCCACATTTTCGCAAACATGTCCAGACTCCCCAGTCTTCTGGATACCCCCTCCTCAAGAGCTGCCACTCTGGCCATCTCTGAACACCACTCCTGAAAAGGGGGCGCTCCAGACGATTTCCAACTCCTCAAAGTGATCTGTCTGGCGATCATAACACTAGATAGGACCCAGTTTTTCATGTGCTTATTCTCCAAATTAATAACTGCCCCATCTCCCAAGATACAGAGTCTGGGGCAAAATAAAATTTGAGTGGCCAAAACCTTGCACATAAAACTCTGAATCCTCATCCAAAATTCCTGCATCTTAACACATCCCCAAAAGACATGGGTTGTGTCTCCATCTTCTAATTGACATCGCCAGCAGGTGGGTGTGTCTTTAAGACCAAGCCTATGCAATCTAGAGGGGGTCCAATAGACTCTATGTAAGATCTTAAATTGCATGAGGCGCACCCTTGTGTCTCTGGATGCAGATTTGACATTTTTTAGAATCCCAGCCCACTCTCCCTCCTCCAATACCAAATTTAGATCTTTCTCCCATAATCTCTTAAGAGATGTTGAAGTTCCATCTCCCAGACTCTGAATTTGTAGGGAGTAATACACCGATGCCTCATGACCTTTTCCAAAAGTAGTATTCACCTCTCCCAGAGTGTCTGCCGCTTTAGGAGGGTGTAAACCACTCCCAAAAACAGTACAGAGCAGGTGGCGCAGCTGTAAATACTTAGAGAACTGAGATCTAGGAATCCCAAAAAGTTGAACCAAATTTTGAAAGGATCTCAACACTCCATTCTCATACAGGTCACCAAGTGCAGTAACCCCCCTCCCAATCCACTCTGACCAGCAAAAAGGGGACTTGTTGATGCATAGTTTGGGGTTCAGCCATATGCTCGAGGCAACATTTAAAAAAATGTCAGAATTAAACATTCTGGACACTTTAGTCCATACCGAGTTCAAGTGCGAGATAACGGGATGTAACTTAGCTTCTCCGATTAATTTGATAGGCTCTGCAGTGGCGAAATAGGGGCAAGAACTTCCTGTTCTATACAGAACCAGGGAGTGGCTCTCTCAGGTGGAAGCGACCAATGAGCCAAATGTCTGAGACCGAATGCATTATAATAAAATAAAATCTTGGGTAGGCCTAGCCCACCTTTGTCAATCGGCCTATGTAACTTATTGAAATGTAATTTGGGACGTTTACCATTCCAAATGAAATACTTTTCTATGCAATCAAATTGCTTGAAATAAGAGAGGGGGACATCTACAGGGAGAGACTGCAGTAAGTAATTGAATTTTGGAATACAATTAATTTTAATAACATTAACCTTCCCAATCATAGATAAATGTAATGAAGCCCACCTGCCCACATCGCTCGAAAACCATTTGTTAAGGGGTCAAAATTAACTCTAACTAAATCACACAAATTTGCTGGAAATAAAATACCCAAATACTTAATGCCCTGTTTGGGCCACTGGAAAGCACCCGGCTGTAAAGCCGTTACTGGGCAGTACGCTGTCAGAGCCAAAGCTTCAGATTTAGACCAATTGACTCTCTATCCTGAAAACTTAGAAAAGGAATTAATAATTCTGTGGAGGCAAGGCATAGGTCTACTGGGGTCAGAGACAAATAATAAAATATCATCTGCGTAAAGCAAGAGTTTATGTGCCATACCTCCCACCACCACCCATGGAAAATCATCCACCTTTCTTATCGCGGTTGCTAATGGTTCCAGGGCAAGACAGAACAATAATGGGGAAAGAGGGCAGCCCTGCCGGGTGCCCCTATCCAAAGTAAAATAATCTGAAATTAGTCCATTTGTTTGTAACGCCGCTACTAGGTGTCTATAAAGTAACTTAATCCATCCAATAAACGTACTCCCGAACCCGTATATTTCCAAAACCTTAAAATAATCCCATTCTACCATATCAAACGCCTTTTCGGCGTCAAGTGAGATGGCAGCAACCGGAGATTGTTCATTCGCTACTGACCATATGATATTGATGAGATGCCTAATGTTTTCAGAAGAGCTACAGCCCCGAATAAACCCCAACTGATCTATAAGTGATGTCATAACTTTACTTAATCGGTTAGCCAGAATTTTTGACAAAATCTTTACATCTAACTGGATCAGGGAAATTGGACGGTAAGTTTTACACTCACTTGGATCTTTGTCCTTTTTAAGAATCAGACTGATCCGGGCTTGTGTCATGGTTTGCGGAAGCTTTCCATTCTTTAATGATTCAGTATAAACTTCTAACAAAAGTGGAGCCAGTTCTGTAGCATAAGATTTGAAAAACTCAGCAGCAAAGCCGTCAGGCCCCGGAGACTTGCCTATAGGTAAGGCCTTAATAACCTCGCCAAGCTCCTCCAAGGTTATCTCAGAATCAAGAGAATTGTTTTGCTCAGTCGTCAGTTTAGGGAGATCTAATGGTTCCACAAAGTTTCTAATATCTTCATCAGTAGATGAAGACGTGGAACTAATGAGATCAAAGTAGAATTCATTAAAAGCATTATTAATATCAATGGCCGAGGTAAATATTTCACTGAGGGAATGGTAGAAAAAGACTCTCTCTGCTTTATATATCTAGCCAAAAGTTTTCCTGCTTTGTCCCCCGACTCAAAGTATGACTGTCTTGCCCTGAATAACTAAAACTCCACTTTCCATGACAAAATAGTATTATATCTGTATTTCAATCGAGTCAATTCTCTGAGGCCATCGGATGACAAACGGCGCTTCAGCTCTGCTTCGGCATTTTTAATATTTCCTTCCAACTCCACGAGTTCTCGTGCTCTGGATTATTTTGATGAATGAGGCATACTGTGTGATCCGACCCCTAAGAACCACCTTAAGTGCCTCCCAAGCCACGCCCACAGTGGATACTGAGGACCAATTGGTCTCCATATAAACACTGATTTCAGCCTTTAGCGTTTGTTGGAAATCAAGATTTTGCAAAAGGGACACATTAAGGCGCCAACTATCTTTTTCTCCGTATGTAGCACCACCTCTAAACTCACCAGGGCATGATCTGAGACTAAGATATTTCCAATTGAGCAATCAACAACAGATGAAATGAGGGATTTGGATATAAAAAAAAAAAATCTATTCTAGAATAAATTTTATGGACTGATGAAAAAAATATATAGTCCCTACCAGATGGGTTCAAAAGTCTCCAAATATCTGTAAGACCAAGATTTTTACACATCCTGTTAAGCGTCAAGGTTGCTCTAGAGGGCTTACACACTTTTGCTTCACTGTGATCAAGGACTGAGTCCATCAAAAGATTAAAGTCTCCTCCCAATATTATATCATGAGGAGTGCCAGCGGTTTGCAACATCCCTTCAAGATCTATTAAAAAGCTGTGATCATCATTGTTAGGCACATAAATATTAGCCAAAATCAACCTTTGCCCCTGAATTTCAGCTAAAACAATAATGACTCTTCCTAATTTATCTTTAAGATAAAATAACCACAGGCTATTCTATATTTAATTACTGCATATTTGTATTGAATTCAGGGTTTCTTGTGCATTATAAAAAAAAAACATTGTTATAGGAATACGTTGCCCTATATTAAGTTTGCAATAAAAATAGCATTGAGGTTCTGCAGTTCTTTTGCTACACTTGTAGTAAAGTATTGCAGGTGAAGAATCTTTTTATGAGATATTTTACTACGAGTTTATTCCAAATGAATTGCCGAACATTGTTTCTATTTTTATCGTAAGGATAATATAACACAGTGATAAACATATATATATAAAAAAAAGGTACATTTAAAGGAATATTCTGGGTTCAAAAATACATGAGTTTTAACAGAAGAATTAATGTGTGCTTTTATGAAATTATAAGCTTCACTTTTCAGTTTTAACCACTGATATATATACTGTATATAGAACTGGATTGTTGACGCAGCAGTAAACTGCCTGCAGGAGGAGAAGCCACCGGAAGTGTTCGAGCGGCCATCTTGGTATGATTAAACTGTCATAGAACATCAGTGACTGGCAGGCGGAAACACCCCCTTTTCACCGTCTTCGACCTGTAGATATGACAGTTGCATTTCACCCTCTAGTGACAATCATTTTTAATTTTTAATTTGCTTATTATGGATAGTTTTCTGTACAAGGGAGAAGATACAGGTGCATCTCAATAAATTAGAATGTCGTGGAAAAGTTCATTTATTTCAGTAAATCAACTCAAATTGTGAAACTTGTGTATTAAATAAATTCAATGCACACAGACTGAAGTAGTTTAAGTCTTTGGTTCTTTTAATTGTGATGATTTTGGCTCACATTTAACAAAAACCCACCAATTCACTATCTCAAAAAATTAGAATATGGTGACATGCCAATCAGCTAATCAACTCAAAACACCTGCAAAGGTTTCCTGAGCCTTCAAAATGGTCTCTCAGTTTGGTTCACTAGGCTACACAATCATGGGGAAGACTGCTGATCTGACAGTTGTCCAGAAGACAATCACTGACACCCTTCACAAGGAGGGTAAGCCACAAACATTCATTGCCAAAATAGCTGGCTGTTCACAGAGTGCTGTATCCAAGCATGTTAACAGAAAGTTGAGTGGAAGGAAAAAGTGTGGAAGAAAAAGATGCACAACCAACCAAGAGAACCGCAGCCTTATGAGGATTGTCAAGCAAAATCGATTCAAGAATTTGGGTGAACTTCACAAGGAATGGACTGAGGCTGGGGTCAAGGCATCAAGAGCGACCACACACAGACATGTCAAGGAATTTGGCTACAGTTGTCGTATTCCTCTTGTTAAGCCACTCCTGAACCACAGACAACGTCAGAGGCGTCTTACCTGGGCTAAGGAGAAGAAGAACTGGACTGTTGCCCAGTGTTCCAAAGTCCTCTTTTCAGATGAGAGCAAGTTTTGTATTTCATTTGGAAACCAAGGTCCTAGAGTCTGGAGGAAGGGTGGAGAAGCTCATAGCCCAAGTTGCTTGAAGTCCAGTGTTAAGTTTCCACAGTCTGTGATGATTTGGGGTGCAATGTCATCTGCTGGTGTTGGTCCATTGTGTTTTTTGAAAACCAAAGTCACTGCACCCGTTTACCAAGAAATTTGAGCACTTCATGCTTCCTTCTGCTGACCAGCTTTTTAAAGTTGCTGATTTCATTTTCCAGCAGGATTTGGCACCTGCCCACACTGCCAAAAGCACCAAAAGTTGGTTAAATGACCATGGTGTTGGTGTGCTTGACTGGCCAGCAAACTCACCAGACCTGAACCCCATAGAGAATCTATGGGGTATTGTCAAGAGGAAAATGAGAAACAAGAGACCAAAAAATGCAGATGAGCTGAAGGCCACTGTCAAAGAAACCTGGGCTTCCATACCACCTCAGCAGTGTCACAAACTGATCACCTCCATGCCACGCCGAATTGAGGCAGTAATTAAAGCAAAAGGAGCCCCTACCAAGTATTGAGTACATATACAGTAAATGAACATACTTTCCAGAAGGCCAACAATTCACTAAAATGTTTTTTTTATTGGTCTTATGATGTATTCTAATTTTTTGAGATAGTGAATTGGTGGGTTTTTGTTAAATGTGAGCCAAAATCATCACAATTAAAAGAACCAAAGACTTAAACTACTTCAGTCTGTGTGCACTGAATTTATTTAATACACGAGTTTCACAATTTGAGTTGAATTACTGAAATAAATGAACTTTTCCACAACATTCTAATTTATTGAGATGCACCTGTATATGCAGATTGTGATGTCAGAGCATCACCTGCCCCCGTGTGCAGTCTATCAGCTTAGCACAATGATCACCAAAGGAAGTGGGAAAACTGTCCACAAGTTGTAATGTAAGTAGGAAAATCTGTAAAATCTGCTTGTTTAGGGTGACAGTACGTCCTACCCCTGAAAGGGACTTCAAAAAAGCCAGACCGGGATTTCTAAATTGCCTTAAATGCTCGGGATTTGCTTGTTTTCATATTGAAGTGCTCTCTGCAGTCATACATGGATACATGTTATAAATACGTGTTTGTTTGCCACCTAGTGTATCAGTAATTTGAACCAACTTTGCGTCTCCCTCTCTGCACGCCCGCTGCGCGTGTGATAGAGGGAGATAGAGAGCGTTCGCTCTTATTCAAGTGACCACGAGAACAAGGCACTTTTTGATGAAAACATAAAACAAGTAACTCTGAACAAACACAAAATGTTCACAATACATGTCTGAAAATGTCTGCTTGTATCTTACCTCAGTTTCAGTGAACTTGTTTACATTCAGCTTATCTGTTTGCCAATTAAGTTTGTTAGAGGTGGATACTGTTTGATACAGATATACATAACTCACTCTGGCTTACAAGAAACAGGAAAAATTCCCGACTTTAAATAAATAATTACATGTGTAGGACGTTTGCATTGTAGGGATGTACATGCAGATTTCAGATATAAAATCGGTGATTGAATGACTAATGTGTACTTGCTGAAATTGATGATTTCCTATCAAGTCTGTAGGGACATTGGAATGTTTGGGCAAAGCATTGTGGTGGCGCAGTGACTTCACTGTTATGACGCCATGAGCAATCCAGTTCTATATATATATCGGTGGTTTTAACCCTCCCAAAATTGGACCCATTCACTTCCTTTGTAAGTGCCTCACTGTAACCCAGATTTTATTTCATTTTTTTAAAGAAAAGGAGGGACGAGTCGATTATTATTTTTTTTTTTTTTTTGTGGTAATCAACATTATGCCCATTATGCTGTCGTATGATCTTAACTTGTATTGAACCTGGAATATTCCTTTAAGACAAAACACCAGTTACAGTTGAAGTCAGAAGTCATTAAAACACATATTTTAACCACTCCACAGATTTCATATTAGCAAACTATAGTTTACTAATATTTAATCTACTTTGTGCATGACACAAGTAATTTTTCAAACAATTGTTTACAGACAGAGATTGTTTCACTTTTAATTGACTATATCACAATTCCAGTGGATCAGGAGTTTACATACACTAAGTTAACTGTGCCTTTTATGCAGCTTGGTAAATTCCAGAAAATGATGTCAAGCCTTTAGACAATTAACCAATTAGCTTCTGATAGGAGGTGTACTGAATTGGACGTGTACCTGTGGGTGTATTTTAAGGCCTACCTTCAAACTCAGTGCCTCTTTGATTGACATCATGAGAAAATCAAAAGAAATCAGCCAAGACCTCTGAAAAAAACATTGTGGACCTCCACAAGTCTGATTCATCCTTGGGAGGAATTTCCAAATGCCTGAAGGTACCACGTTTGTCTGTACAAACAATAGTACGCAAGTATAAACCCCATGGGACCATGCAGTCATCATACTGCTCAGGAAGGAGATGCATTCTGTCTCAGAGATGAATGTAGTTTGGTGCAAAAAGTGCAAATCTATCCCAGAACAACAGCAAAGGACCTTGTGAAGATGCTGGAGGAAACAGGTAGACAAGTATCTATATCCACTGTAAAACGAGTTGTGTATCGACATAACCTGAAAGGCTGCTCAGCAAGGAAGAAGCCACTGCTCCAAAACTGCCATAAAAAAAGCCAGACTACAGTTTAAGTGCACATGGGGACAAAGATCTTACTTTTTAGAGAAATGTCCTCTGGTCTGATGAAACAAAAATTGAACTGTTTGACCATAATGACCATCGTTATGTTTGGAGGAAAAAGGGTGAGGCTTGCAATCCGAAGAACACCATCCCAACCATGAAGCATGGGGGTGGCAGCATCATGTTGTGGGGGTGCTTTGATGCAGGAGGGACTGGTGCACTTCACAAAATAGATGGCATCATGAGGAAGGAAAATGATGTGGATATATTGAAGCAACATCTCAAGACATCAGCCAGGAAGTTAAAGCTCGGTCACAAATGGGTCTTCCAAATGGACAATGACCCCAAGCATACCTCTAAAGTTGTGGCAAAATGGCTTAATGACAGCAAAGTCATGGTATTGGAGTGACTATCACAAAGACCTGACCTCAATCTGATAGAAAATTTGTGGGCAGAACTGAAAAAGTGTGTGCGAGCAAGGAGGCCTACAAACCTGACTCAGTTACACCAGTTCTGTCTTGAGGACTGGGCCAAAACTTATTGTGAGAAGCTTGTGGAAGGCTACATAAAACATTTGACCCAAGTTAAACAATTTAAAGGCAATGCTGCCAAATACTAACAAAGTGTATTTAAACTTCTGACCCACTGGGAATGTGATGAAAGAATTAAAAGCTGAAATAAATCATTCTCTCTACTATTATTCTGACATTTCAAATTTTTAAAATAGTGATCCTAACTGACCTAAGACAGGGAATGTGTTCTACGATTAAATGTCAGGAATTGTGAAAAACTGAGTTTAAATGTATTTGGCTAATGTGTATGTACATTTCTGACTTCAACTGTATAAAGGAGGGGGAAAAAAACACTTACTCGTGCTGTGCATCCCGAGATAATTGCATTCAAAAATGTAAATAATCTCCAGAGGCATCTGAAGCATTGTATTCATTAGTGATCACCTCAGCTTCAGGCGTGAAATGTCTCAAACACAACCGCAAACCGTTAATCCTCCTCATTCGAAATGTAAATTCAAGCCAGCTGACCTGTAACCAAGGAAGGTTGGTTTAAGAGACGATAGTTTTGAAGGAAAATAGACGAAAATACACCTTGCCATCTTCACCAACATGCGACTGACGTTTTGTTTAACTCTACGCAAGGTTGTGATATTTATAAGAAAGGGGCAGGGTTTAAGCAGACTAAATGAATGGAGAAGTCCTGCATACGTCAATAGAGAGAAGTCTGTCATTTTGATTAAAGATTACAAGGTCAAAAAATAAAATAAATAAATAAAACATATGCATGGATGAATCATTCACAATAAAATCAATAACTTGCATTTAGAAAATAGATAGGGTGAATTTTCATTTCATGCCGACTTTAAAGTTAAAAGTTCTGTGCTATGAATAAAAAAATATTTTTTTTTAATGGTTATTGGTATTTTGGTTGCACCATAAACCGCATCTGCAATTTAATTCGATTTGGACTCTTGTAGCCTCTGTCTGGCCCTCCCCATCACAGGAAGGAAAGACTAAGAACATTTATATAGGCTACCCATTTTAAAAACTATTGGCAGATTAATTGCCTTTCCTCAACATATTGTCGTATCAGCAAAATCCAATATCGGTTGACCTCTAATTTGTATTTATTTATATAATGGTTCATAAACCAATTTTAATGTGATATATTTATGGAAAACGTGACTCGAGTGTTTTAAACTTGCATATAGCCTATCCTGTTTTACTGATAAGCAATGTTAAGGCCATGCTGAATGTGTGCCCCTGCCTGTGATACATGATGTATTTTGAGATTGTGTGGGTTTGTTTTGGTATGGGGATACAGTATTAATATTATTTGTTCAGGTCTTGGAGAAAGGTCTTAAAAGTCTTAAATTTAATTTTAAAAACTCTGCAGCAACCCTGGATATGGAGAATATGAAAAGTTTGTGTACTGTACTGTTAATGTGGTGTTTCACATGCGACAAGGCAAAGGGAAAACAGCACGAGCTGTGAAACGGTCCTTATTATCGTTCTTGGCAGCAGCTTTTCAGTTCCGCCTGCATAGGCATATCAGTAATAGTTATAAGATGTGGTATAATTCAAACATCTTTATTAAATATCTCCCAATTAAAAAGCATTAACAATAGTAGCACCTGTAGAGTCCAGAAAGATGCGCTCTTTCTTCACTTTCCTTTAACCTCTTGCCCTCATGAGAGAACGCGTTAAGAGTGCGTGTACCCCTCATTAACGTTCAAGCAACATCAAGTGAAAAATTAACTATAATACAATCATCCAACTAAATGAAAAGGCGGGGAAGAAATTTATAAATATAATAATTCTTTATACATTATTAAAATACCATAATATAATGTATTAAATATAATGCAAAAATAAAATAGAAATAAAATATACTAATAATTATATGAAATAATGACAATGAATCAATAACCAAAAATATCACATTGTTTAATTGCACATATGGGTTATCAGTTTGTCTTCAGTTTGACACTAAGCTTAATTTCTTATAGGGCTATCTATCTTAATATAGATAATATTTTGTAAGTCTATATTTGTTTTAAAACCTTTTGAACTTTTTTGTCAGCAAAAGCAAGGTAAAGTGATATTACTGGGAAGAGGAAAATTCAAGTAACAGTGACAGTGTGCAGAAAGCTTACATATAGCCAGTTATGACAGAAATCCTGATAATAGGTGAAATGATTGGGATCGGTATCGGCTGATCAGGTGACAAGAAGATCGGTGATCGGTATCGGCTGTAAATATCCTGATCGGAGCATCCCTAACAAATACAGATCTTAACCAAAACCAACTAAGCTTCTGTACAGCGTTCCTCCTACTCACTTGTAAATAGCGCTGCTCTTCCGGGTGTGTCGCACTTGCCTCAATTCTTGCGTGTTTCATGTGCCAACGTGATTACTTCACACCCGCATATAGCTGCTGACCGGAAGCAATGATTAAGAGTTAAAAATTACTTAAATATTGATCTTTTTCACACCAAAAGCAATCATGTCACTTTAGTAGACATTAATTTGAGTCATATGGATGACGTTTATGCTAACTATGTGGTCTTTTTGGAGGTTCAAAAGTCAGATCACCATCCACATTTTTAAGGACCTACTGAGCTAAGATATTTTTCTTCAAATGTGTTCAGCTGAAGAAAGAAAGACATCCACACCTGGGATATCACGAGGGTGAGTAAATGTTGAGAACATTTTCGTTTTTGGGTAAACTAACCCTTTAATAAGCCAAAGACGTGTGTGTGGTCATGGTAACGCCTTAAACAGCTTTCCATTATCGGTGTAAGGTCATAAATGGCATAAAGAATAAACCGATCAGCACAGGTAGATTTTTGCCCATTAACCAGATTTTGCTTTGCATGTAAACACCTTTACTGGCATTTTTACTGGCTTATTGAATGTACACAAGTGTTGTTTGCATGCCTTTTTGCGGATTGATGTCAAAAGCAGAGAATAACTTTTTTTTTCTCCCCGTTTTTTTGCCCAATTTCCAATGCGCTCTAAGTCCTTGTGGTGGCGTAGTGACTCACCTCAATCCAGGTGGCGGAGGACGAATCTCAGTTGTCTCCGTGTCTGAGACCGTCAATCCGCGCATCTTATCACGTGGCTTGTTAAGCGCGTTACTACGGAGACATAGCTCATGTGGCGGCTTCACGCTATTCTCCGCAGCATCAACGCACAACTCGCCACGCGCCCCACTGAGAGCGAGAACCACATTATAGCGACCACAAGGAGGTTATTCCATGTGACTCTACCCTCCCTAGCAACCGGGCCAATTTGGTTGCTTAGGAGACCTGGCTGGAGTCACTCAGCACGCCCTGGATTCAAACTCATGGCTCCAGGGGTGGTAGTCAGAGAATAACTTGGTTGTTTTAATACTCGTAAAGGTGGTTTTCTTGCTTTGTTGTATGAAACAATAACTCATGAGATTTGTGTTAAACTATATATAGGTCATGGTTTATTTTGTATATATTATTATTATGTTTATATTTACAATTGTATTTATGATTGAATTTGAATTGGTATTTTTCCACCTGTTGTCGTAGTGATTTTTACGTCACTGCAAAAGAGGCCGGTGGAAGAAGTTGGAGAGGGTAACATGTTTGGATTTGGTATGACTTTAAAACCACTTCATTATTTTGATAATATTTCCATTTGAAGTGTAATTTGAATATTATTTAGGCTTAATTTTTGTGTTTTAAGAAATTTTATTTTTCAAAATCAACCGGTAGAAGTGTGTGCAGATACAATCACTGTTAATAGTAGCCATGACTTGTGTGTCAGTAGATGAAAATTATTAAAAATACTTACACTTTTATAACATCCAAATCATGACGAGAATGACATTTTCTATGCTTATAAAAGGAGTGTGTCACTGTCATAGAAATATTTTGTATAGTCTGTTTACACTACAAGCTTTTTATGAATGTGCTGTCTTTTATATCACTGGTGCTTGATAGGGAATGGACTATATAATGGGACTATATAATATAGACGCTGCTATAACCGGAGAAGAACCTCCAAATTAAATTGCACTCGACCAGCTCATTAGCATATTGCGTGCGAGATTTTGCCAAACTCACTTGGGCCTAGACCTAGAGCATGCTTGCGTGAAAATACCAAAACTTCATGGCCATGCCCATTAACTTTATGCTTATGATTTTTGGCAAAGTGCTGCTCTTAGCACTAGCGCTCTTAAGATAGGGCCCGATACCAGCATATTGGTGTGCATGTAAACGGGCTCATTGTTTCCTAATATTCAGCGGCACTGCAATTCTGTTATTGAAGCAGCAGCACAAACACGGTACTGTGCAACCAGTGTAGTCCGATTCCTGAACAAATGACAATGAAAATGTCTTTATTAGTGTGTAGACACCTTTTGCGAGGGCAGTAAATCCAATATTGTACAAAAGAATTGCATTCAAAAGTACTAAAAGAATTGTTAATGGAACCATTAAAGAACCAGAATCGTTACGAGGACTCAGAAACGGTATTGTTAAATTCCTTTCGAATTTTGGATTTGAAGAGTCGAGGATGATCACAGATACGCCTGCCAAGAGCATTCTTTGGATCTCAGTATCTGTTTGCAGTTCTGTTGGCAGAAAAGTTATTGCTGAAATGTGATTGGTTGTGTTGTGTGTTTGGCTGATGGTGCAGTTTTGGTGGGGATCAGGAGGGCATTTGACTGATGCTCAGACATAATGGACTCCATTGTGTGACCACAGCTCCAGATCGTATTTCACTGTTGACTTCATGTCCTACTCTTTCGCCACACCCACAGCCTATTTACTGACCCTCAGGAGCATGTGTGCTCATAGCTCACTGGTGTCGTGTTTGTGTCAACCTCCTGGGGCAGGGTTATGTCATTGTGTTAAGCCTAAAATTGGAATAACTTGGTGGTTTCTATAAAGGTCTCTCAGTAAGCACTCTTGCTGAGGCGTAACATGGGACTCCTATGATCACTAGCAAGACGCCATAGGGCTGTTCACTGGTGTACATGGCCTCATGTAGCATATATCCAACCCTGTGAAGAAAGTACTGGTGTATTTTTTTCTTTAAGCTTACCAAAAGCTGTTTTAATACTCTGCCAAGTAGTTTGGAAACTTGATCGTTCCCTTCCCCATTTTTTCCCCCAAGTGTAAAACAGCTGCATTTTCTCATAACCTCATAAAAGCAAACCCTGCCCATGTGTTCTATAGCGTTGTTCCGTTCCTCCCCATTGTGACATCATCAGTTTTCTTGCCATGGTGAGTTCTGCTGATTATCCAGCATTTGGACGCTCAGCATTAGAGCAGCTTGGCTTGCATAACTGTCCCGTTACGAAAACCACACTTCCATTATTTCAGTGCCTTGGACTAGACCGCCGTACATTGATGCTGGTGTAAAGTACTCATTGACTTTGTCAATGCTAACTGATCCTCTCTTGCTTGTCTCATCCTGGCTATTCTTCCTTTGTGGTTGAGTTGCTTGATAGGCTATTAAGGATGAACAAAAAATCTAAACTGTTTCCTTTTTCGTCTGCTAAATGAATGTTTTATGAGGTGTTCATCTCCTCACATTTCTATAAGGCACTGGATAAAAGCCTTGGTTTCCTTGTTAAACACTCAAAAAGAAGACTAATTTCAATTATTTTGGATGCCACCCTGTTAAAACATCCCAAAGCAATGAATATTTAATGTTGTGAAAGCTAGCATACTCTGCAGAAAGACACATCCTCCCTCCCATGCATGCTGCTCTGTTGCTCTTTGTCTGAGAGCAGCAACAGTTAGGGTGTTGTAAACTGATCCACAGGGTATAGTAGTGCTTGTAATCTCTTTCTCTCTCTCTCTCTCTATCCCTCTACTTCTGTCTCTCTTTCCTCCTTCCTCTTTGTTCATTGCAGAAACACCAGCTGTTCTGCTTCTCCCTCATCTCCCCCTGCCTTTACTCCAAAATTCCCCTCTCACTCACTCTCCCTTTATCAGACAGTTCAGTTTTCCCTCACTCCCCCGGCTCTCTTTCTCTGAGATTTCCTGGCTCAATTTTGGTATCAGGCACTATGTTTGGACATAAGATTGCTCTGAAAGAACATGCTGAATTTGAGCCGCAATTTGGGGGATTTTCCCCCTTTTGTGTGCCTGACAAATGATGAGCATTAAAACATCAATAGCTTTCTGAAAATCAGTCTGTTAACTCGGGGAAGATTGTGGCAATGGAACTAAAGGAACAAAGGAACTAGCGGTCGACCGATATTCAGTGGCCAATACTGATATCTATAGAGCATTGTGGCCCATATATACATAAAACAATTTAATGATAGCAAATGAGTCACAAGAAAAATTACTGAAATTAATTAAAATTTAAAAATGGATTCAAATGAATTGAAAATTAATTAAATTAACTGATGTTAACTGATTAAAATGAAACACTCGTTTTACTTGATTTGATTTCAGATTCATTTTGAAAGCCTATATTTCAGTTGTAATGTCTTTTTTGCTTACAAATTAAAGAAATTTGATGATTCTTCATTACTAATTTCAATACAACAAAATACTAACTAATAGAACAAATAAACAAATGACAAGAAATAGAACAAAGAAAGAAAACAAACAAATAAATGAAGCAAAAAGTTTATAACAGCAGTATTAATTATTATTCAAGTAAACCTTAAGAAATGTAAAAAGTAACGAAATGCAACACATAGCTACCTATATTACTGGTCTTCACTGTATGATTATAATATAATACTTTTAAAACTACTAAAGTTATCCAGCCAAGAGCTAATGAGTGGTTTTGTTGTTTGATTGTTTGATTAATATTAATGGCATACTAGACAGCGACAGGTATTTTAGGCTGCATTTACACTTAAAGTCTGATATTTTGATACAGATCTGTTTTTTGTCCCGCTGTTTATAATGTTAACTTTAAATGACTGTTTACATTAATACCTCACCAAAACGGGTGTTTTCACGGAATTAAAAAGTGTATTTTGCCATTAACAGAGGTGGGTAGAGTATCCAAAAACTTTACTCAAGTAAAAGTACAACTACTTAAAAAAAAGAAAAAAGAAAAAAAAAAAAAAGAAAAAAAGAATTACTCAAGTAGAAGTAATAATGTTAAAAATTACTCGAGTAAGAGTAAGAAAGTATCCAATAAAATAAATACTCAAGTGAGTAATTAGTTACTTTATAATGTAATGGATGTTTACACTCCTATATTCCAGCAGAACAAGAAAAAAAACACATCTGGGATGGCATGAGGGTGAGTAAATAATGCAAGAATTTTCAATTTTGGGAATGCTAGCCTTAATCATCATTTAATTTCAGTGCATGTTTTTTTTTTTTTTTTTTCTCCATATTTTGAAAGGGAATGGTGACTGAGACTGTCAGTCCTTAACATTCTGTCTAACATCTTTTGGATTCCACAGAATACAGAAAGTTTCACGGGGTTGGAAGAACATGAGGGCGGGTAAATTATGATATAATATTAATTAAAAGGATGCTTTTCAGATTTGGATGAAGCTGTCCATTTGAAGAGAAGTTTGGGAACCTTTTTCTAGTAATTATTATGGTGAAAAACGTGAACAATGTCACACAGTCCCAAATTATATATAATGATTAATTATACACTGCAGCAAGATTCAGCATTGTCAGTGTCGAAAGAATTAAGGGTAAGACAAAGCCACCCGCATCTGTCAAAAGCTGTGCACGCGCCAACCTTGCACATGCAGAAATGCTCACCATCGCGATAGGCAGGGCATTTAACATAGATGTTTATAAGGATTTATACAGTAGGCACAGATATGTTGCAGCGCTGATGTAAAAATATAAACTTAGATACTGAGGACATAAGAGCCCATAGTTACAGATTCACGCTGAAAATGAATATCACCATAACACAGACAAGCCCACATTGTCACAATCTCTAAAACTTACCTCACCGTGTTTTCTTAAGTTGGAGCTGCAATTTTAATCTTGAAATATATCCTTGTCTTGATGTAAAATTAAGGCATAGTGTGGAATGAAGAATTGTTTGTCTTGCGTGCTTGCTGTTGTAGTGTTGAACGTGACTCGAGTCGTAAAGTTCCGCTGTCATAAGAGTCCCATTCATAAATCGCAATAAATTACGCATTTCTGAACACTTATTAAATTAAAATCAGCAATGTAAAGACTGGAACACTACCCATTGTAACAAAGTAAAAGTACACTTTTTTTCATCATAAATTTACTTGTGTAAGAGTGTAAAGTTCCCACCATAAAACATACATGGGCACATACAGCATACAAACATTAAAGCAACACATCAGCCAGTGAATCCGTGCACGGGAGATGAGCAAATAAAAAGTGACCTTTAAGATTCTCATGATTTGTGTACTTTGTCCCTCTACTCTCTTTTCCTTTTGGCATGTTAACAAAATCAGCCAGTGATTGTCTTGCGATCGACTGGTTGAACGCGTTCGACATAATGAGTATTGAGTAAAAGAAAGTAGTGATCTAAAATCTTGTGATTTTAAGAATCAATATCTATATAAAGAATCGTTCAAATGAATGATTGCAATTAATCAGATGTTTTTTATTTTATTTTTTTAACCAAGCTCTAATATTTACTCTTAAAATAGGGGTTTGTGATGCCAAGGACCCCCAAATGTGATGATATCCTTGCGTGGGACCCCCCCCCCCCCTTCCTAAAATGTAAAAGCAGCTTTATATTTTCATTTATAAAGACCCAATTATACTGTGTAAGAAAAATAGTGTGATATTATAAAGATAACGTTTTAGGTAAATGAAATAATTGGCTTTTAAAGCGAAATAGATAAGTGACTAGTTTATGAATTAATAGCATGTATAGCCGTTCTCCTAGTTTTTTGAGGTTTTCTTTTTTTCTTCTGAAATTGAACACACACAAAAAGTAAATATGAGAGTAATGTTATGTAAAAGAAAAGCAAAAAGTCAGTGCGCTTGTGTTCTTTCTCATCTGTCACATTAGAAAGGAGGATGTGCACACACCTTCCTGTGTTTGTGTACATGACCATGTGGATGTGTGTGTTCGTGTGTGTGTGAGAGAGAGACAACCTCCTCAGGTCATTGTGTATCTGCCTATTCCCCTGACTCTGGGTGCGTCCACTGTTATGTAGTGTACTGTGTGTGTGTGTGTGTGTGTGTGTGTGTGTGTGTGTCACTGTGTCTGTATTAAAATAGCCCTCATCCCATTCACTACACACTACTGCCTCAACTCAACAATCCCATCATTCATCCAATCTAATATAACCTTTAAAATGAAGTGACAAACTACAGCAACCCTCTGTAAATGACCCACTTCAGGAAGAGATGGACTGATTTCCTTATCCACACAAACACACACTGGGCAGAGTTATTGAGAAAGATATATGGAAGTAGCAGTGAAATAGAAGCCTTTGTTTAGCTGATAATATTCTCCATTCACCAACAGGATCAGAGAGTTTGCACAAGGAAGCTTATTTAAATTTGATGCTGCTGTACCTTATGCAAATATATTAATACAGTGGTCATTGCAATGTATTTTGCATTTCAAATAATTGTTTTTGATTCCCCTTCCTGGTTTATTTTTAGACGTTTATCAGATACACACAGAGATTTTGATCAGCTCTGCTGGGTTAAATGCAAATTGTGTTAAAAGTGATACATGTGAGAGGTACCTGCGTTGGGAGTGGTCACAGACAAGTGTATGCACACAAGTATCCTGGACAACAGCTGCCTTAGCAACCACGATTAGTGATGCCACAGGATAGTCTCTCACAGGAGGGGGTAGAACACACACAAAGTTCTTTAATTAGCTCAGGCCCTTTAATTAAAGGAACATCTACAGTATGTGTCATAATGTTTCAGAAGTTGGTGATTAAATATTTACTCAACGTTAGTGCTCACAGCTCTGGTTTAATGAAGAATAGTGGCAGACACTCATAGACTGCTCAAAGAGGTCTGTGTTTTCATGATACTCTTTGGTCTGTTTGTGGTACTGGGTCCAGATGAATAGGTCCATGTTTAATCCTCCCCCTCTCACACATCTGATGTCTGCAGTGGGGTTTGTTAACTAAGCCGAGCAAAATGGGTCATGTAAGTGTAGTAGAGGATTTACTCACAGTGAGAGGGAGAAACTGCCTCCGTCAGCCCATGATAGGTGTGAAGAACACTGCTCAGAGCAGATGAGACGCACATGGTGCCAGAATTGGGCCAACTCATACCCTCTGACCCAGTACTGATCTTTCCTGATGGAGGTAGGATGCCCTGGATCTCACACCCATTTCCAGGTTTGACAAAGCCAACATACTGCTATTCTACAGACTTAGGTTGGATTTTTTTCAAACTCCCTAAACCAAGAGGAAACATTTCTTACTGTAACTCATCATAGAGCTTTCAAGCTACATCGACCAAACTTGGCACATACCTTATGAGCAATAGTAATAACTAGATAAGGTAATGTTTGTCAAGAAAAACTTGATGCTGGCTTGATGAAGCCTTGTCGGATGGATGGATGGCTTGACAAGCTTTGATGGATGAATTTGAATTGAATTTGTGGACAGTTGGAGTTTGAAAAGTCTTTGCTAAAGCAGTAAGAATTGAACATTCCATCAATGTGAATCTATGGGATTTTGGATAATCTGCTATGTGAAAACCATTAGTATGATCAGTTAGAAAAGTCATAGTATGAGTCAGAACAGTCTGAAGGTCCGTGTCAATTTTGGTAACGAATGCAAAGTACTTCATTTTTGTACCATCTGGGTTTGTTTTGTAAGAGGTCCTATCTCCATCACATGACCATTGTTGGCAAACACACAGAGTCACAGTAGTGTGTTTATTTGTAGTGTCAGCGTAATGTTCCAAGACACATCGCAAAGGTTCTGCCCTAGTCCAACCAGTGTTTATAACTTGCATGGAAATTAATAAAAAGTCAGAATCTAATGTCAAATTGGTAAATGCTTTAATCATGAAAAAATAAATAAATAAATTAAAGCGTTAAAATATTTTACATTTATAGCATGCATTAACACGTTAATTTTGACAGCTCCAGTAAGTCAAATTTTCCTTAAATAAAAGCCTCTCCAAGGCCAGTCATTGCTATGTTCACTGTGAGTTTATATATACACAAATAGAGAATCAGTTTAGTAGTTTATTATGTAGTTTTTAAAAGTGGTAGTTCAGGAGTATTAAATATAGAGTGTAATCCACTGCGGCACAACGATAGCTCACAGCAGTCTGTGAGATTAAGTCAGTATAACAGAGACTTTAGGAAGGCTTTTTCCTGATGATGCGACAATGAAACTATTCATCTGAACTCAATGTGCGCTCACACATGCACACACACACACCATTCATCTCAACCCATAATGAACACACTGAAATGCACAATGACCTCCTAAAGTACTCTGCCTATGCATGCGCACAAACACTCAGTGTGTGTGGATGTGTGGCCACATTGCATCATATTGTTATAACATGAGGTGACCATCAGTCTGGGAAAGAATCAGCCATTTCGCAGTTGTGTCTATGCCATTAGTATTTTTTTACACCAAAATCCCCATAGATCTGTATATGTCTAGATACAGTAGTGTGTATGTGGGCGTCTGTTTCTATCCATCAATCTGACACTAAACACTAACGCTTACCACACAGGATTGCAAATAATGCTCTAGATGTGTCTGTGTGTGTGTGTGTGTGTGTGTGTGTGTGCGCGCGCAGTAAAGAGGCCAACAGTAAGCTTTTCACGCAAAGCTACTTCTTTTTATCCCTTTTTAAACTGTTCTTATAATTGCGTGGCCGCTTTGGCTTTGTTCACACCGCACATAAATCTGATTCGTTTTTCAAATCCGATCATGGACTGACTGTTCACTCTGTCACTTTACAAGTATATCTACATCGGTTGCCATAGTAATGACACAGTCATGAGACATTGTCTTTACAACAGCAGAGTATCAAGCTGTCAATGTCTGAAATCACTCACAAATTGTCTCATTTACTATTCACTTAATAGCGAATGCCACATAGTTAACTATAAGGAAAGAGTTAGTGAAAATTAGTGAATTCGAACATGGCTATGTAGACACGACTTATCATGCAAATTGCATCCCGAATGATGATAAAAACTATATAAAATATAATTGGACTATTTAAAACTTTATTGAAATTGGATTTTAAACCACCTATGAATGTGGTTTGGATCACTTCAGTAAAAATTAGATTTCATAGTTTTCACAGAATTTCAACGATTGCAGTTGGACACCACAAAAATCTGATTTTTGCTGCTTGTCTGAACTAAGCCTTCTATTTCTATCTATTAGGCCTATTTAATTAAGTCTTTTTGATAGCACTTTACAATAAGGTTGTATTTGTCAATGTAAGTTAACTACATTAACAATACTACCTATACTACAGTTAACTTGAAATAACAATAAACAACATTTTTACAGTGTTTATTAATCTTGGTTAATGTTAATTTATAGAGGCTGACCGATAGTGGATTTTGCAGATACCGATAACTAAGGTGATGGGAAAGGCCGATAACCGATTAATCGGCCGATTCGTTTGAAAAACAACGATTTATAGAATGTCAAAAAAAATAAAAAAAATAAATGAAGATTTGGTGCATAACGCAGGGCTTTTATGTATAAACAAGCCCGAAATACACCAGGGACTCTTATTTTGAAATTACAAAATTATGAAAAAACTATTGTCAACTCTTTGCATAGATTTTTGCTGATAACAATAGTTCCAAAAAGCAACTATCGGCACTGATTAATCGGTAAAACTGATATATTGGTCCACCTCTGTTATTTTACAACAAGTGATAATAAAAAATTAAAATTAAAATTTGTATACATTAACATTAGTTAATGCATGAACTAACAGTGAACAAATGTATTTTAACAACTGCTGTAAAAGCATTGTTCATTGTTAGTTCTAATGCATTTACTAATGTTAACAAAAAGATCCTTATTGTAAAGTGTTTCCATTTTTTTCCCATTATGTTCATCTCTTTATTGCCTATTGCCCTCGTCTCTTGCCCCCTTTCTCTCTCCTCTGTTTCATTCTCACAGTTTTGCCCTCACTCTTTGTCACAGTCCTAACCCCTGTCCTTTTCTCTCTCTTGCACACTATTTCTTTATTTCTCTCTTTTTCTCTGAAGTTTATGGCCTTCTTTCATTCATTAGCACAGTGACATTTTAAAGGCCTGAACCGGAGATGGAATGATTAGGCTTAATGAATCTGGGGCGAGCTCATGACTGGGCAGAGAGAGGAAGACTGAAGGAAGGACAGTCATTTTGAATTCTCTGTTTGGCCTCAGGGGTTTAAAGGAGCTCAGAATTGCTGGCATTCTCACAGCAGCTGAATAGAGCTCCCTCTCTATTTTTGTAAGCGTGACGGAACACTGTTCAGTTTTAGAGTTGAACAGAGCAACTTCTGATATCAGGGTTGTCTGGGTGACTTTCTGTTCTGTTCAGAGGTGCACAGTTTTATGTCTGTCCCCCATTATCATGAATGTATTCATAGTGTGCCGTCTCAAGAAAAGATTGTAAGAAAATGACAACATCTGAATGCTGATGTGCTGTACAACAAAAAAATATTTCTAATAACATTTTGTAATTATTATATCTTATATTATTATTGTATAATTATTAAATTGTTAATATACTTACAAATAGTATAATTATAAGTTTATTTTAAATTACAATCAATATTTTATATTGATAATATAAAAATGTATAATTATATTGATATTATAATATTAATAAAAATTGTAATATGTCAATTTATTTGTCATTTTATCATTATTTTCTTTTATTATTTTTTTTGTAATTCCTAAATTTTTTTACTTGACACCCCTCGTCTTCCACAGTTGTTGTGACCACTGATGACCAAATGAGGGATTATAGTAAGTATAGGCAAATTATCCTGTTTGTGTAACAGAGTTGAGTCAAAGATTTTGTCATGCTTCTGATAATGATCCTGTTTGTGTGTTTTGGGAGCTTGTTTAAGGATTTTAAAAGTGTGACTCAGAGATGGGGAGTACACTCCCTAAATGACTGCCCTGCCACACACACACACACACACACACATGCACACAAAGTTCCAGACTATTTATAGTTAGCTAGATCATCGTACCATTAAATCTTAATTAAACCAAGGCCTTTTAGACGCACTCTGAAGACGCCATTAATATGTCCTCCATTCATGACAAGCGAACCAGTGACATCTGGGATGAGATCCGAAGCGAAACGGAGTGGAACTAGATTGGGTGTAGTCATCGCATGATACCCCTCGCTTTTATCTCTGTGTCTCTCTTTATTCAACTACACTTAACAGATTTCACCCTCTTCAATTTTTGCCTCTGTCTAATGTCTGCATCTGCATTCTGTCCTGTTGTGCCTTATTATGGCAACACTCTTCCAAAGTAACATTACCAAATCAATTCTTTGAACATAAATGCCCCCTAGTGTGCAAGCATAAAAGTACAACCTGCAGTTTGCAAGCAGCAATATCACACCTGGGAATTCTTTTTCTAGCAAACCACTGCTTTTTGTTGACATATAGACAGACAAGACAAGGAGAGTGAGAAAACAGGAGTTGTTATATGACTGCACCGTTGAAGCAAAAAGAGATTTATTGTGTAACTCAAGCACTCAGTGAATGACAGAGGATGGGAACCAGCATATGCTTGAATCTGCCTGTTGTAATGGTGATTAGGGATGCACCGATACGATACCTGGATCGTTTTTAGACGGATCAGGTATCTACTCTGCGAGTAGAAGTCTCACCTGCATAACATTTGTCTAACGAGACGTCAGGTGTGTAATCATGAAATCAACTCGACCGTTGCCATGTGCACGAGTTTGTGAATTATTTTCGGGATCGTAGTTTCATTAGGAGACGAGTGGTGTGTGGTTGATGCATCCAGTCTGCGATCAGTTTTGTAGGATGCGCTTGCCTTTTGGATATGTGCGTGTTTCTAACACCTGTCTCTGGCGCACACATAAGCGCAATGCGACTGAAATGGTTGCACTGTAGAGCCCTGCATTGTAAAAATTCACTATTCACAATCAGCCATGATTAATTTAATCCAAGGTTAAAAAGTGTCCAATAACAAGACCGTTATTGAAATTAAGTGATTATTATTCAGCAGGTCATGTGATTCTATAATGGCAGCTCCTGCCCCATTTAAGAAGATTACTGATATGAGTCCTCATCTCATGATTTTATACATACGTTTCAAAATTACTATACATTTTTTTAGGAGTAAAACTTTTTTTAATGGGGGAAAAAACTACTGAGTGCACCTTTAATTACAGGTTTTAGTATTAGCTGTTGTTATCAAGACGCAAATACTTCTGTGTAGCTAGTGGATTTTTAGCGAACTACTATTAGGCCAATTGAAAGCAAGCTATACATTTATCTGCAAATGGAAACAACAGTTCACTTTTTTTAGTCGTCTTAGTTGTCACTTAGCTAGTTGTCTCTTAAAGTGTTATCTCTCAATTTTCAAAAACAAAGTTTGAAAAACGAGAAAAACTGGTACAACTTAGCTTTATCTTGCTTAATTGAATTTAATTATTGGCCTGTAAACAAGCGAGCATGTTGGAGGTGCTTCCATGTTTCACTGCCACTTTTCTGCCACATGATTTACACTAAGGGAAACCATCTTCAATCAACAATGACAAATTTTTATGAAACCCAAATACTTCCAACTCAACGTGCGCAATCGTGCATGTAAATTACCATGATATACCGTATTATGAATGCGGTCACATGCCTTCCCTTACAAAAAATCTAAACTAGCCGCAAACTTGCCGCTCATTATTTTCACATGCAAATGAGCTTGTGATTCGCCGCAAAAGTTTGCAGCTCTTCACCGGTAGTGGTGAACCTAGAGCAAAGCTTTGGCAAAAATTGACAATTTGCCACAAGTTTGCCACAAAGCTCATTTGCATGTGAAAATTATCTGTATCGAATTTGCGGCAAATTTTCAGTGAACTCTCAATTTTTGTAAGGGTAGTCACTTGGTGTATGTGCGTGCAGTGTGCATAGGAGCAGATCAAAAGTACAAGAAATACCCCATTAATTATCAATGTAATTTCATTTCATGTAATTTTAACAATAACAGATTGGGCGATTGCATGAGAGTTGACAAATTTTGGATTGTATCTTTGAGCAAACCCTCCGATGTTGAGAGAGAGAGAGAGAGAGAGAGAGAGAGAGAGAGTTTTGCGCCCAGCTCCATTTAAATGGTTACCTACCACGATCTGTCACACATGGCATTAAAGAGCATCAAAACAACATTTATTGTTGAATTTTGTGATTAAAATTGACACTTTAAAAAGCTGAGACTAAAACAGTTCTCCCAAAACTACTTCTGACTCAAAAATGATAGGAGTGCATCACAATTGTGGATATGCATCTAATAGTAAAACAGTATACTTTATAAATGCAATTTAGAACAAAAGACAACTAAGATTGTTATCTCTGGGATACAAGCAATTTTTTTTCCTCCCACCACCAAAAGTATTTTTAGGTAGTGGGGGTTCCAATGTTCCACACGCTCCAATGACATCTTCATAGGATTATTACATCAAATATTGCAGTATCCAACTACTTGTCGCATATCACATTTTTCCTCCATAGCTCACACTCAGCCTCATGTGCTTTAGTGAGTAGATCGGAAACATCCACATCAGCACCTTATACCCCATTTACACCTTGCACAAACCTGAGTTCAATTTGTTTGACAAGCTATATTGCTTCATCAACAGTACACAAAATGCTTACAAACTAAACTAGTCAGCATTCACTTTTACAACTTCTTACGACCAATAACAATTAGCTTGCCACCATGATTCTTGAATTGTCACACCACTAACTTGGAATGTTTAAAGACAGTCATGAGTCTCCCATGGATAAACACAACATTCTGGTGGAGTTCATGTGTGCTCATCTCATAAATACATTTCACCTCACTATAGCCAGAAACATACTTTTAAGCAACACTTTATCTGAGGAAGTAAGGGGCGGGACTTAGTCACACTTTCTTTTGCTGTCTTAATCTCTCGCTCTGCTTTTTTGTTCTCTATTTGCAGCTCACCCCCACTTCGTTTCCATTTTTGACGCCCTTTAGTCGAGGGGGAAGCTGTGTCTGTGTTCTGAAGTGGGACTTATAAAGAAGGTCTCAGTGGGGGGTTGACTGACTGGAGATTTTATTAGCAGTATCTATCAGAGCCGGGTGGGCACACGCAGGGAGATAGAGGGTAAGACATGGCTAACGAGGAGGGAAGAAATACATTCCCCATGGAACAGCATGACGACATCTCCCACCCTGGGCCTGCCGCCGCGCCACACGGGGTAGGCCTGGTGAAGATACCCCAAATCCTTTTAGAGTAGAAGCTGAGCAAAACTTTTGTCAAAATAAAATTTTGGGTAAAATTTTAGAGTTGGGTCCAGAATGCAAAAAATATTAATGGAGTGAATAAATATTTAGTGTATTATATAGGTACTTGAGCGTGCAATTTGTTTTGTAAGTTGGTTCTGCATCAAATATTTGTTTAAAGAAAGTGGCCAACACTGTTTTTAGATATGCAGTGTTGCAATACTTTAAGTGCATCGCTTTCCGTGGTAATTTGCACTTCCTTAACAAAACAAGCTGTTTATGTCACAATCTTTGACTTTCTAATTTTCTCTTTGCATCTTTTTTTCTCTCGTTGCTGTATATTTCCCTGTGTTTTTTTCAGGAGATAAACTGTGTTCCTGTGCAGACTGACTTTTTGTTTTCTTTGTGGATAGCACCCCCCTCCCCCATCATCTGATATCTTTGCGAGTTGCGTAACGTCATTTCCTCTCATCCCCCTCTTCCTCCTCTGAATCTCCCTTGTGCTATACTGTCATTGTTTATGCTTTTCCTCCGTCTGCTTTTTGCATTCCATCTTGCTCTGTCTAAAGACCTTTCTGTTACTTTGTATGAACTGATACATGTGGCCTGCCCCACCACGATGAAGTTCACTCTGTCAGAGGTATTGTTTCAGTTGCCTTTGCAATGAGTAAAATGGCTTAAATGGTGCTGTGGTTATAGGATCAAACCATAGTTGTTGAAACATTATCACTGTAGCCACAGCGATTAGCTCTGATGTCACATGTTTGGTGACCACCAATTGCCTGTGAGTTAGCAATTGCCGATTTGACTTTTTAAGGTGCACTAAGCAATTTTATTCCACATTAAAAAAGTTTTACACTTTAATAAATTAAGAGTATTTTTGACAAATCCATCAAAAATGAAATAATTTGCATTCAAAAAGATGAAGACTTATACCACTTGCCAAGACAAATCTGTGATTTGCAGGGTTTCAGCTGCCACTGTCATAAGACTGAAATCAAAATTGACCCAATTTATTTTCTTAATGCATGTAACTGGTCTTATTGTGACTGATTTATCCAAGCAAAACAACCTTGTAATCTTTAATAAGAATGTAATAACTTGCAATTACACTGAAATGACTTCTCTGCTGACGAATGTGAGAACACAGGGCAGTTAAACCAATAGGCAGAATTTTTTAGTCAGTTTTAACCTCGCACCTTCAGCCTGTCATGTACACAGAGATGGTGAAGACGTGTATTTTTGGCTGTTTCCCTCCCAAACCCTTGTTTCATACCCCAAACTACCTTCGTTACAGGCCCGCTGGCTTGAATTTTTACTAGAGGTGGACCGATCGGTCTACCTAAATCGGCCGATCTTCGTCTTAAACTGGTGAACATCGATCGTGCCTAGATTCAGGGCCGATCTTTTTTTTTAATTTAATTTAATTTTAGTTATTTATTTATTTATTTAAATTTTGTATTTTTTATTGCTGCACGCACAATCACACCTACACAGTAGAGGTAGACCGACATATCGTTTTTTACCAATTAATCAGTACCTATAATTGCTTTTTGGAACTATCGATTATGGGAAAAATATATGCTGATAGTTGTCGACATTTTCACTCCCCCCCATTCTTTTTTTAATTTTTTTTTATTCTTTATCAATAAACCTCATCTGGTGAAATATATACATGCAAAACTCTTCATCTGCTGAATCTATAGGCTATAAAAAGCTTCATTTGGTAAATTGTGATGGAGCCAAATCTCTGTCATTTCAAAATTCCGGTGCATGCAGCGTCCCGCATTATGCACCAAATCTTTTTCTATCTTCAGTGTCTGTGCCCTTCATAGTATGGAAAGAAAAATATATTTTGTATTGTTATATTGATTGATTAAAAAAAATAAAAAAAAACTGTCAGCCTGATTAATCTGTTATCTGCCTTTACCACCACCTTGGTTATCGTATCGGCAAAATCCACTATCGTTCGACCACTAATACTCTACTGAATGAATGAGCGCTTGCACAGTCCTCGAAGTATGGCACTGGCCAGTCTGGCCACTGGAGGGTAAGTTATTAGCAAATACTGTAAGCATTCGCAAATTTACACTTTCAGACATGCTGTTATTCAATTGAATATAGAGGTGTGAATCTTCTCTGGCCTCACGATTCAATTGTGATTCAAAGGGTAACGATTAGAGAATCGTTTTATAATCGATGCATTACGATGCATCTTGCCCTTCGTTTTCTTTCTTTTTTCAGTTTCTTCAAAATTTCTTTTTTACTCTGTTTTCCCTTTCAGCTTTTGATTTAACAGCTGTTTTAAAAAATCAGAACAAGTCGCATTACATAAAATATTGGTCCCTTCTCCACACTGAATACTATTGCTTCAACTAATTATTTATTTTTATTTTTGTTTAAGCATTGTAAATCATTTAATAGTATTTAATTATTATTTCAAATTAAACTATGCCGTGCTATTCATTTTAATTTTTAACCACAACTGGAAGTTGCTGGTCCAGGATGAGAGATATATCTGCTTCTATGAGAGTGCAGCTGTCAGCTCTTCCTCCACCTCACCTGCACAGGTGATAGTAAAGCGGTTTAAATGGCACAGTTGTTGCTTCAGAAACTTATCAAGTGTCTCGTATGCACTGTTCCATCTCTTTGCTCTGTGAGTAGATGATCGCACGACCCTGTTGCAAAAGCTACGATGGATTTCAAACCTTTATCATCAGGTGTGCGCACCGTCCTGTCAAGCGAGTGACCGGCAATAAAGCAAAAGCCAATGAAATGGAGAGTGCGCAAGAGTAGAGAGGCATCAAGAAACAAAAAAGGAATTAAATGAAAACATCACCAACATCTCCCGAACCGCTGCCTCGTCATTATTTTCTTCGGTGTTTTCCCCCGTTGTGTGCAAATCAGTGCAGTAATGGGTGCAAACTCGTCTTTCATATTGTTTGTTGGCTTGTTATCACGAATGCTATGTGTGTGGGTTTGTGAAAGTATTTCGGGATCGTAGTTTTATTTGGGCACAAATTTGATACAGCTGGTCTGCAAACAGTCGTGTTTGTGCACTTGACTTTAGTGTATGCACTTAAATTGCGTATTTGTTTCTACATCTGTCTTTGGTGCGCGCCAGTGCTCTGCCATGATTTAAACTGAACTCCGAATCGATTCTGATTCCTTTGAGAATCGTTTGAGTATGAATCGCGATGCGTCGCTGAAATGATTTTTTCCCCCACCCCTAATTGAATATGCTGGTTTGTTTTAAATATGTGCATGAATTACATGTGTATGAATGTTAAGGTGCCCATCAAGAGTCACTGCGATAGTAATTCTGACAAGAGGACAAAGATACGGTTAAAAACTAATTAAATAAAAATGCAAATACAAATCTGAGTGTACGTGAAGTTGCATGAGTCACAACAGTCAGACGGTTTGTAGAGCAACGAGACAGTTTGAGTGATCAAGCGCTTTTAGTTTCACTTTCCAAAATGCACGCTCTCCACTCCTAGTGCTCTTAATCTCTAATCTAAGCCACTCAACCCAGCGCTATTTTGTGTGAAACCCAATGTAAATCATAGAGATGTTTGTCACAGTAGCAGTCCCGGTTCTAGAACCAAATCACTTAGGATGCTTCTGAAAATAGTGAGGGTGCTCACTAATATGAAAATAAATATGTAGGAAATGGCTCCTTATCTTCAACAGTCTGAAAATAGTACCACCAAACCAAACATGGTATTATCCACTGGGAATTTTTTTTTTTTTAATTTTTTTTTTTAAACATATCACCAGAAATGCATCACCTGATATTCAGCAAAAATGAAATCATTAATTTATGCAACACCATTTCAGAAATATCACACAGGGTGCAAACTTGCCAATGACTTGGTATAACTATGTTATAGCATAAAACTATGAAAATGAACAGTAGTATTTTTGAATGAAGACAGATTTTTCCATTTGTCTTTTGGTGTCGGCTGTTACAAATAACGTGCTGAAATTTGAAAAAGAGTAAAGAGCTTGCTAGCATTTTATAGCAGGAAACTTCAAAGGAGGAGACATCAAAATGTGTATAGTTTATGGAAAAGACTGAGTTATGTGGAAGGATGCAAAGTATGGCTGTCAATAGGACCATGGACTAGGGGACACATCACCTAAATTGGAGAGAAATAAAGATTAAAGGTTAGTCAAAGTGCCTAATTTATCTAGGAGCAGTAGAGAATCAGGCATGATTTTAAATAAAATAGTCATTCTCCATGAAATAGTATTACAGGTGCATCTCAATAAATTAGAATGTTGTGGAAAAGTTCATTTATTTCAGTAATTCAACTCAAATTGTGAAACTCGTGTATTAAATAAATTCAGTGCACACAGACTGAAGTAGTTTAAGTCTTTAGTTCTTTTAATTGTGATGATTTTGGCTCACATTTAACAAAAACCCACCAATTCACTATCTCAAAAAATTAGAATACATCATAAGACCAATAAAAAAAACATTTTTAGTGAATTGTTGGCCTTCTGGAAAGTATGTTCATTTACTGTATATGTACTCAATACTTGGTAGGGGCTCCTTTTGCTTTAATTACTGCCTCAATTCGGCGTGGCATGGAGGTGATCAGTTTGTGACACTGCTGAGGTGGTATGGAAGCCCAGGTTTCTTTGACAGTGGCCTTCAGCTCATCTGCATTTTTTGGTCTCTTGTTTCTCATTTTCCTCTTGACAATACCCCATAGATTCTCTATGGGGTTCAGGTCTGGTGAGTTTGCTGGCCAGTCAAGCACACCAACACCATGGTCATTTAACCAACTTTTGGTGCTTTTGGCAGTGTGGGCAGGTGCCAAATCCTGCTGGAAAATGAAATCAGCAACTTTAAAAAGCTGGTCAGCAGAAGGAAGCATGAAGTGCTCAAATTTCTTGGTAAACGGGTGCAGTGACTTTGGTTTTCAAAAAACACAATGGACCAACACCAGCAGATGACATTGCACCCCAAATCATCACAGACTGTGGAAACTTAACACTGGACTTCAAGCAACTTGGGCTATGAGCTTCTCCACCCTTCCTCCAGACTCTAGGACCTTGGTTTCCAAATGAAATACAAAACTTGCTCTCATCTGAAAAGAGGACTTTGGAACACTGGGCAACAGTCCAGTTCTTCTTCTCCTTAGCCCAGGTAAGACGCCTCTGACGTTGTCTGTGGTTCAGGAGTGGCTTAACAAGAGGAATACGACAACTGTAGCCAAATTCCTTGACATGTCTGTGTGTGGTCGCTCTTGATGCCTTGACCCCAGCCTCAGTCCATTCCTTGTGAAGTTCACCCAAATTCTTGAATCGATTTTGCTTGACAATCCTCATAAGGCTGCGGTTCTCTTGGTTGGTTGTGCATCTTTTTCTTCCACACTTTTTCCTTCCACTCAACTTTCTGTTAACATGCTTGGATACAGCACTCTGTGAACAGCCAGCTATTTTGGCAATGAATGTTTGTGGCTTACCCTCCTTGTGAAGGGTGTCAATGATTGTCTTCTGGACAACTGTCAGATCAGCAGTCTTCCCCATGATTGTGTAGCCTAGTGAACCAAACTGAGAGACCATTTTGAAGGCTCAGGAAACCTTTGCAGGTGTTTTGAGTTGATTAGCTGATTGGCATGTCACCATATTCTAATTTTTTGAGATAGTGAATTGGTGGGTTTTTGTTAAATGTGAGCCAAAATCATCACAATTAAAAGAACCAAAGACTTAAACTACTTCAGTCTGTGTGCATTGAATTTATTTAATACACAAGTTTCACAATTTGAGTTGATTTACTGAAATAAATGAACTTTTCCACGACATTCTAATTTATTGAGATGCACCTGTACATGTTGCATATTACATAAATAACTGACAAAATATTGATGGCACAGAAATGTACAATCATAGAACAATTAACATTTGTCATATAAGTCAACAACAAAAAGCTTTTTCTTACTATTATCCAAAACAGCTGCAGCCACCTAGATGCATTGCTGAATCTTCTCAGAAGTTTCTCCTTCCATTCTCCAGTGAACTTGCATGTGAGGTCCCTCTCAATGGCAGGTTGAATTAGATTTTCTTTTCTTTTGAAAAAGCATACTCCTCCTGTGTTCACTGAACACATTCTTTAGTGTTGAAAAAGAACTCTCACATGTAGCTGTTGAAGCTCCAAAAGTTAAACCAAGCTTCAGAGTTTGCAGCACAGTAGGCATGGCTGATAGAGCATCACTGTATCTTTGCAAAAGGCCAGCAGTTGTCCAGTTTTCATCTGTTTTGGCAATTTCATCTTGCAAAAACTGCTGTACTCTGCTTCCTTAAACTCCATCCCTGTTAAGTCCAACAGTGGTTTCACTTTGTCTCCATCCATAAAACTTTCACTCCTTGGATGTCGAGCACTCCGGGTCTGTATAAACTTGCTATTTCTCTCACTAAATCTGGTGGACATTTCTCCAACTACTGCATCCAGGATACAAAAATACAGTCTTTTACATTCTGTCTTTTCTCCTTCCACTCTGTATTGACCAAATGTTGTATTCACCACATAGTCTTTCCATTGTGTACTCACTTCTCTTTGTCGTTTCTGTGCAGGGACTGTAGGGGGTTCTGCAGTCTCTCTCTGTTTGTTAAATTCCTCCCAAAGTATGTCAAACTGACTCTCACATTGCAGTTCCATCACACACTTGAGTGCACTCTGGACCACACTGACAACAGTGTATAGGTTGGTGGAGTGTGCTTGGAGAAGAGTGTTAGGGGGATCCAGCAAACTCAACACTTTATGTACCATACAGGCTATAAAGTGGAAACTGGGCTGTGTGATGGCCTTCAATAGCCCTGTGGCCTCAAGTCTCACTTCTGTGCTGCTGGTTTGGTTGCCTTCAATCTGCTGGAGCAGGGAAAGAATGCTGTTAAAGGACTTCATGATCACAGTGACTGTAGCCAGGTGTCCAGTCCAGTGCTGTTCTAGTAACCACTTCAACTTCTGTCCAGTGTATACTGCAGCCACTGTAGGTTTTCTGAAGTACTTATAAAGAGAGCTGCATACATTGAAAAAGTTTGCCAGTGCACTTTCAGAAGACATGGGATGCACTATAACCAGGTGGAGTTGGTGGTTGAAACAATGCACATATGGCACTTCTCACTGTAATTCCTCTTGCAAGAGTTTCTGTACTCCCCCTTGTGTTCCTGACATGACACTTGCCCCATCATAGCACTGGCTAAGAATTTTGTCAGTGCTCAATCCATTATCTTTAAGTTGTGTTAAGACCATGTTGGTCAGAGACATGGCATCACAGTGTCGCTGCCATTGAAACAAGCCTCTCTTTCACACAGTTAGTCTTGTTCACATAACGCAGCACAATTGAAATGTTCTCACATCCAGTGGGGTCTTTGGTGCTTTTAATGTGTACCACTCATCTGCAATTTCTCTGATCATCTCTTCCATTATAGTTTTGCTCATGTTTTTAATAATTTCATTCTGGATATTATATGAGGTGTATGTGGCATTGGATGGTATTGTACTGAAAATCTTTGCAAGCTCCCTATCTTTAAGAGTGTAGTCCATCATAGCTAAAACAAATTCCACAGCCTTCCTCACCCCTTGCATCCATTGCATCTACAGATCCACGAAAAGGCAGCTGGTTCACAGCTATGAATTCGATTATGTCCACAATAGCTGATAGATAGGTACGGTTCCTTTCAAGCTGTGCTGAATTAACAAGTGAGGAAATCTCAGTGCCTTTCTTAACTCTAGCAAGCCTCTCATTCCACAGTACCATCGCTAACATATGTTCTTTGCTGGATTCATGCCTTTGTAGTCCCTTATTTTGAACAAGGGCATGGTACCAGTTGTTATAGCCAGTGGTTGTGAACGCAACATTTGCCCCAGTTGAGCCAAATTCACGACAAGCATAACAAAATGCAGCATCCCGTTCAACAGAATATTCCAGCCACTCTCTATTTTTGAAACAAAATAAATGAACAGTTATTTCCACTGCCACTAAATGATTGACTGGGGTATTTTTCTAAGCACATCACCTGTAAGGGATCTTCGTCACCTAGGTCACTCGGCGGCACTTGCTGGGGTTTGTCGGCCGGGTGTGTAGGGGTGTCAGGCGGTGCGTGTGAGGTTGTAGGGCGGGGTACGCTGTCATCGGCAGGTGGTGTTATTTGACCGCTTAATCGATAAGCATCTTGCATTGTGGTGGTTGGGCTTTATTTAGCCAATTTCTTATCCATAATAAGAATTATTCGTCATGCAACATGGACGATGAGTATTTTAAGGTTACTGTAAAACCCAGTCTCACAAAGTCAGCTAACGAATTTACTGAGCGGGACGCACTAACAGTTAAGTGGACAATTAAAGAGATAGGCACACCTATGCACATCACGCTCGCAAACTGAGGAGGACACGAATCAAATGGCATTATATGGATATTGGAGACATGGAAGCATAATGAAATTAAGATTCGGATCGGATTTGAAAGATGCATTGTTTTATGCATTAATTTTGTGAACTTGTGTATGTGTGTGCATCTGTCTGTGTGTCTATTGGCAGCGAAATCTGGTTTGCATGTACGCTATTAATAATTTCATCTGAGGGTGCTTTTACATTTGTTTGAGGGGGCTTAGCACGCTTAAGCACCCCCGTAGAACCGGGTCTGTACAGTAGGCTCCCACAAATAACAATTTAACCTTCAGTAACGGCACAGACTTCTCACACATTTGCTAAATTATTACTGATTTGTGTTACAACAAAATGCCTAAGACTGTAAAGAAATCACAGATACTAATGATTTCTCACTAAAGCAGTTTTGGAGCTTGTATTGGATATATTTCTCTTATTTTTTAACGTATCTCTGCTGTATGCGATGCTCTCATGGTGTTTACTGGTTGCCATTATGTCACAATGATATTTAATAGTGACAACAGAACTACTCAAAACTGTTTTCTGTTTTTCTATTTTCTTTTAGCATTTCACAATTAATGTAAATTGCATGTCATTTTACAGTGGGGGGCATTAACATATAACAGCATATATACTGTAAAAGTGTAGCAAAGGGCACTTTAAAATGATAAATCAGTGATCAATCCGGTATCGGCCAATCTCAAGGTAAAAAAATAAATAAATCTGTGGTCGTATCAGCCTTAAATTCCCTGATCCATACAGTACTAATTTTTACTTTTCGAAGAAAGATGAATAATGGCTAATTTGTGGTTGTGTTCGAGGCATTTCACAACTGAATGTTTCCAGTGGTGATCACTTCTGAATAAAATGTAAGTAGGATGCAGAGAAAGTGGCTGGAGTTTATTCGAAATTGTAATGCAGGCATTTTCACAGGTATATTGTGATGTATATTAAAAGTGTACTTTATTCTTTATACACTGAACAAAATTATAAACGCAACACTTTTGTTTTTGCCCCCATTTTTCATGAGCTGAACTCAAAGATCTAAGACTTTTTCTATTTACACAAAAGGCCTATTTCTCTCAAATATTGTTCACAAATCTGTCTAAATCTGTGTTAGTGAGCACTTCTCCTTTGCCGAGATACTCCATCCACCTCACAGGTGTGGCATATCAAGATGCTGATTAGACAGCATGATTATTGCACAGGTGTGCCTTAGGCTGGCCACAATAAAAGGCCACTCTATAATGTGCAGTTTTACTGTATTGGGGGGGTCCGAAAACCAGTCAGTATCTGGTGTGACCACCATTTGCCTCACGCAGTGCAACACATCTCCTTCGCGTAGAGTTGATCAGGTTGTTGATTGTGGCCTGTGGAATGTTGGTCCACTCCTCTTCAATGGCAAATTTATTTTTATAATACTTGCACAACAGCTCCAGCCTTGTTGTGAGTAAAGACCTTGATGTGCTGTGTACATTTGTGGGCTGGTTATTAATATTGTCAGTTAGATCATGTATTGTTTTAGATGGTATTGGGATCGGTTCTCAGTTTCCCTGGCTCTGATATGAGCAGCACGGTGGAAAAGGGTATGTGTGGCTTTGCTGGGCTGCGACGTAAATTGTTCGACATTTTGAACAGTTTACATTTCAGAGAGCTGTTCATATGACTTTGACATATCGATCACCCCCACTTCCTGATTCAGTAGGAAAAATGTGTTTACAAGGCCTGAAAAAGTCATGAGAATTTCTATAGTGCATCTATATTTTTATAATATTTCACTGCTTTAAAATATTTAATGAGCTAGAAATTGCTCTTGTTCGTAAACTTTTTCGCAAGATATAGTGATGTCCAATTTGTCAGTGAATCGTTCTTTTGAGTCCGTTCTTTTTAATGAATTAGTCTATATGATTCGTTAGCAAAATGATAAAAACAAAAAACTATCACGTAATCACAAACTCCTGGAATGGTCATGGAAATCCATATATTTGTTTAAATATTTGTATATAGGTTCTGTTGCTATGTTTTTATCTAAAACAAATTCAGGTGACATACAGTATAGAAATCCCACTATGACAGGTCATAAAGAAAGTATTAATTATTGCTGTGAGACTAAATGATTAAAACTGTTCCCATATGAACCCCCATTTTAATGCTGATGCATCATGTAACATTTAGTTTAGGCTTGATTTGTCTTTGGCAAATGGGGTTTTAATGGATGTCAATTCAGATTGTCATACATACGGGAGCATTTTTGTGTTGGATTAGCAGTGTAAACTAAATCTTCGCACCTGAAGTGTGAGTTGACTGTGTAGTAAAGGGTTGTTTCGATGTGAGTTAAAAATTTCTCTCACAAACTCCTCACTTCAGTCACCTGTTACTGTAAATGACTCATGTGTTTTTGTGCAGTCTAAACTTGACTGAAATAAACTACTCACTGTGTGTGCTTATCTTTTGCTGTATCTCTGGCGACAGACACTGTTTTGTTTATTTTGCAATTATCCCCTGCTAAGCGCTAGCCTCTGGCTCTTTGGTGTAATTTGCTTTTAGATTAGATAGCAGTCTGATCTCACTTACAGAGAGAGACAGAGAGAGAGAGGGCCTCATCCTCTATGCTGTCCCTTATAAATAAAACACTGTTTTAAGAAATGTAATCTGTATTGGAATCCCAAATTGTTTTCTATTGATTCAGGTTAATAGCGCAGGTGTGCTATTTTCTCTATTTTCTTCCTCCTTTCACCTGTGTGGGAAAGTATTTTCATGTTGGAAAAAGCTGAGCACACTTCACTCCAATTACATCAAAGACTTTCGAGCAGCTTCTTCAAGCTCCTCAGTTTCAAACCAGGGATTTGGGTGAATTTTCAAGACATTAGTCAGGTTAAGTCATTCCAGTCATTAATCTGCATCACATAAAGAGGAGAATCTGACACTTCTGAAATATGAAGCAGAAGTCTCATTTCACCGCCCAACCGTACCAGGGCAACACCACTACAAAAGTTTAACATTCAGTTTCCATGCAGGTTTTTGTGTATTTTAGTTACAGTCTTCATCTGTCTTTCCAAGTATGCATGATACAATGCATAATCAAATATCTGAAGGAAATATTAAGGAGCTGATGCACTTTGTGCATCACTTCTGTCACCTCAAATGCACTGTGCACTGTCAGCAGGCTCAAACAATCCAAAAAGTTGCATTTCTCAGTTCATCCCTTTTATATGATTTCTGTCTGCATGTTTTACACCCGTAGTCTTCAGTAACCCTTAAGGCTCAGGCGTACTTCGTTTTTGCATGTTCCTGGTCTGCTTGCGTCAGGTCGACCGCGTTGCCTTTGTGAGTGTAGTCTTCCCACCTCAGGCGAAATACGAACACATTTGACGCATGCCCACTATGAATTCGTGATGCTCTTTTAGTACAGTCGATAGCAGCCAAGCCAAGGGCCGCATGTCCGGGTCAAGAAAATCTAGGCAGCGTGCGATCAAGCCGCGCGGCTGTGCTGATGACGCAATTTGCGTCACACGTACTGTGCGCTGAGCGATCCGCAACGCAGACACCCGAAGTATACTTCAGCCTTTAGTCATTCAAATGCTTCCAAACAGCTGATTTAAGTCGGTTTTTCCATGGATATGAGTCTGGCAGATCGAATTACTCTGATATATTTAGAAGTTCTTATGTAGCCCCAGTTTCACTTGGATTGAAAGTTCACGCTCAGTCCGCGATACTTGGCGAAGCACCATGCAGCCATCATCCGTAACTATAGTAACAGCTGCTGTTACCATGCAGGAACAAGCACAGGAGATTTTCACATTTAGGTGTACATCTAAAAATTCTTATATTTTAAATGTATATATTATGTACTGTATATACACTGGTGGCCAGAAGTTTGGAATAATGTACAGATTTTGCTCTTATGGAAAGAAATTGGTACTTTTATTCACCAAAGTGGCATTCAACTGATCACAATGAATAGTCAGGACATTAATAACGTGAAAAGTTACTATTGTAAAAATGTTCAGAACTTCTTAAACTACTTCAAAGAGTTCTCATCAAAAAATCCTCCACGTGCAGCAATGACAGCTTTGCAGTTCTTGGCATTCTAGCTGTCAGTTTGTCCAGATACTCAGGTGACATTTCACCCCACGCTTCCTGTAGCACTTGCCATAGATGTGGCTGTCTTGCCGAGCACTTCTTACGCACCTTACAGTCTAGCTGATCCCACAAAAGCTCAATGGGGTTAAGATCCATAACACTCTTTTCCAATTATCTGTTGTCCAGTGTTTGTTTCTTTGTCCACTCTAACCTTTTCTTTTTGTTTTTCTGTTTCAAAAGTGGCTTTTTCTTTGCAATTCTTCCCATAAGGCCTGCACCCCTGAGTCTTCTCTTTACTGTTGTACATGAAACTGGTGTTGAGCGGGTAGAATTCAATGAAGCTGTCAGCTGAGGACATGTGAGGCGTCTATTTCTCAAACTAGAGACTCTGATGTACTTATCCTCATGTTTAGTTGTACATCTGGCCTTCCACATCTCTTTCTGTCCTTGTTAGAGCCAGTTGTCCTTTGTCTTTAAAGACTGTAGTGTACACCTTTATATGAAATCTTCAAGCATTGTATAGCCTTCATTCCTCAAAACAATGATTGACTGATGAGGTTCTAGAGAAAGCTGTTTCTTTTTTAGCCATTTTTGACCTAATATTGACCGTAAGACATACCAGTCTATTGCATACTGTGGCAACTCAAAAACAAACACAAAGACAATGTTAAGATTCATTTAATGAACCAAATAGCTTTCAACTGTGTTTGATATAATGGCAAGTGATTTTCTAGTACCAAATTAGCAGTTTAGCATAATTACTCAAGGATAAGGTGTTGGAGTGATGGCTGCTGGAAATGGGACCTGTCTAGATTTGATCAAAAATGACTTTTTTCAAATAGTGATGGTGCTATTTTTTTACATCAGTAATGTCCTGACTATACTTTGTGATCAGTTGAATGCCACTTTGGTGAATTAAAGTACCAATTTCCTTCCGAAACAGCTAAATCTGTACATTTATTCCAAACTTTTGGGCGCTACTATTGTGTGTGTGTGTGTGTGTGTGTGTGTGTATATATATATATAACTAAAAAATTGTTTTTTTTTTTGCCATGTGTAAATAAAAAAAAAAAAGCATGTTTTTTTGTTTGTTTTTTTACCGTAGATTATAAATTCTTACGGTTAAACTAATAGTGACATATTTATTCTCGGTTAATAGTGAAACCAAAATCGCTTCCCCTCTATGTCTCTCTCTAGTCTTCTACCACGTGTGCAATAAAATCGTGGAGTGAAACCACATATGTACTTTTTCCTTAAACGGTTTTTAAAAATGGCAAGGCCTGCATAATACATGTATCATTGTTATTAAATTATTAAAGTGAAAAAATAAAATACACACATGCCTTATCCTCGACCGCTGGTGTCATCTAGTAAAGCCAAGCCACACAGAAAACAGGAAGAGACCATGCAGAGGTTTAACCGGATATCCTGCACAGAGAGGGCGACCCCTGACCACAGTTTTGCTTTCCTCTTACTCTCTTGCGCTCTTTCACTCCCTTTTCCCTATTTCTCCCTCTCTTCCTCTGTTTCCATGCTGCTGGGTGGTGTCATTGTACTGGAGAGAAGAGAATGTGTTGGTCTGGTGAATGGGATCACTGGGAATATCTAGACATACAGGTGACATTCTATGATTGACAAGACTGTTGGTTGTCAGAATAATCTATTCTACACGTCATTTTTGTGAGAATCTTAATGAGAATATTTTCTGCTTATTGGATGTATTTCCCTTAAGATAAACGAGGGAAAATGTTACCATAGCAAAGCTGCTATTGCAAAACTGCCATATTGTACGCAGTTTCACAAAGTTGGCTGGATTTAGGATGGTAAAACAGTGGTAGATCATTGGCTCATTGGAATATTGTGGAAAAAAATTAGCTTGTTACAATGTCATAGTCATTCATTTTCAATTGTTTAGTAGGTGTGTTCAGTGGGCATAGCTGTAACCTGTAAAAAATTGTTTTGCAGTTTTATAAAAGGGTTTCAGAGTGTCACAGCGACTCTTAGATGTCTTTTGAGGTTGCTGTTTTTTGGGGGTATGCAGTAGTTTGTTGTGAAAGGATTCAAACAATATCAGTTCTTAGAAATAGTTCCATCCTGTTCCTGTTGTATCTGATATTTTTGCATAAAAGTGAACTGTTGCTTTGTAGTGATCTTTTTGTCTTTTTTTTCTCTCACACCTCACTATTCCTTGTTATTTTACTGTCATGTCCTGTTGGATGAACCTCAAAATAAGCTTTTTCTTTTAGTTCGCATTCGGACATTGTAATCAAGGGTGGCTGCTTTCAAAAAGCTTTTTTTTTTTTAAGAGCTCATTTTCATAGTTTTGGTAAGTAGGTAAAACATATTTAGGTTTAAACATCTGTTCTCGAAGACAAGATTGTTGATTTGATTGTTTCCAAATGCTCCAATTCACATCGTTGTAGTTATTTTTCATTTTCTATTGGTTTTAGGACATGAAAACAGAAAAACTTTACTGGTCATTTTGCGAAATGACAAAGTAGACTTTGACTTTGACCATTTTCATGTCCCAAAACCAATAGAAAGTAATGTCTTGAATTGAAATGCAAAAGTTTTTTTAGTGAATTGTTTCTGGCAGGCAGGGGTAAATATTACAGATCATTGGCACAGTGAATAATATCCTGATGTTGAAATCAAGATTAGCAGGATGAAAAACACTGGGGAAAGTGACCCCAAATGTCTGGATTCCTCTGTTAATATTTGTCAGTGTTGGGCATGCAATGTGATATCTGATGTTATCATATGGAAATACCATGGTACCATTCTGCTTCAAAGTACTGCAAAGAATACCATGGTACTACCATTGTCATGTGATATATGATTACCATATTCATATAGACTACTATTGTATTTACATGGTGCTTCAAGGTAATTCAAAGAATACCATGGTAATACCATGGTACTTCTCTAAATGATTACCATATTCATATACCGTTGTATTAATAACATGGTGTTCTCAGGTAATGGTAATGTCCAAAAAAAACATGGTAATGCCAAAGTAGTTTTATGATGTGTTTTTGTGTAGACTACGAAATGTTTTGCTACTCTTTGGTGGTAAAATGTTTTTACCTGCAGTAGTCGTTCACAAGCTGCACATGCGTTGAACTTAATAAAGATCTTCTTCATCAAACAATAGGACACATTTGCTGGTTTGGTTTCCCCTGATTGTAGATCCACTGCAACCAGACTTATCTTTATTCTGTATTTTAAAATATTCCGTGAGGGTGTTGGCAATTGAGAGCACGCATCTAATGATTAAGCAGCAAGCACATGAACTTTGAGTCATTGTTAAATCGCGAACCAATCACGTGCGACCTACTCAAATGAATCGGACATCTTTTGTTCCGATTCAAAACTGGTGATAGTAAACACCGGTGTGATGGATGATGTAGATGTGTAGCTTTTGTCAAAGCTGCGACGCTACTTAATTAAGAATGTAGCTTCGCTACTGAAAAGTTGCTTGATTTTTAAAAATTTCCGAAGCTACCACCTCACTACTCGTAAATGTAGTTAAGCTAATAGCTTCGCTATTTATATTGAAGCTTCTGCCCATCAATAATGTTTGTCAGCTGCTTTCAAACTCTGTGATCTGTTAAGTAGTGATAGTGATTGTAGTACAGCACACTTGTTTTATACACTTACACCCTAATAATATTGCAAAATAATGTTCTAAAGCTAAACAAATTATTAAAGATTTCTGATATTTGAGAGAGAGGCCTATTTGAGGATATTCTCAACTGTAGGCTTATGTTGTGTGACAGACTAGAAACATGACTGGGACTTGTTTCAGCAACAGAATGCAAGCCCATGGACCAGCTGATGCATATAACACACAAAAATAGCAAGAGCTTTTCCAAAATCGCAAGTTCCAATCTGATTAGCTGATTTCCACACAAATTCCGGGAGTCAGGATGCAATTGTATTTCAGTCTGTCTGGAAACTTTTGTGTTTACAAGGCACCAGGCAGCTATAAACAGCTCTTCCGAGGCAGAATTAGTCATCGGAATTGCCTAATTTTGTGATGTTTGTGGCATTGATTCGGCACGTAAATAGCAAGTAAATGTTTATCTTGAAGCATAATTGTGTGTTCTGAGTTTCAGTATGTTCATGAAATAATCAGTACTTATTACTTTTGGACCGAGTTCTGGCCACAGATTGTACCTGCAATTAATTTAGAGTTGTTTTAACCATTTGCTTAGACTTTTGCACCATTATTTGATCCATAGGCCTGTATTTAGTGGATTATTTGAGAGATTCATTAACTACTGTTAAGATGTATCAAGCTGAAGTTGATGTGTGGATTTGATTTGATTTTGACCTAAATATATTTAATCGCACTTTTAGCTGGCCCAGGTTCTTCTTTAATTTTCTTTTTTCTGTGCACAGAGTGATCCCGGTGGGTTGTCGGTTCTAGAGCAGCTGGGTTTGGACCACAGCTCGGATTTCTCGGACTCCAGTGTACAGCAGCGATTGGATGAACGGCGAGAGCGAATCCGTAGAGAAATTCGGAAGGAGCTGAAGATTAAAGAGGGAGCAGAAAATCTCCGCAGAGCCACTACAGATAAACGCAATGTCCAGCAGGTGGAGAGTCAGTTACGGAGCTCCAACCGACGCCTGGACTCACTCCACGCTCAGCTACAGGAGCTGGATGCTCACATTGTTGTCAAAGGGACGGATGATTCACGTGGTGAGTGGACTGAGTCTGCTGTATGAAATTGATGGAGTATTTATTGAGTAGTGACTTCAATTCTTTAAGAGCAAATTTTTTAATAATTGTCTATTTTCTTATTTTACAATAGCAAAGTATAGTGACATAAACATATAGTTTAAACAACGTTTGGAAGTGGAATAACCAGATGTTAATAGCCAAGCTTACAAGATAGCTAAACAAGATTTACAAAATGCAATGATGGCTGATTGAGCGAAAAAATGCTGTTCCAATATCATAAATATTTAAATCCAACAAGAACAATTACATTTAATGGCTCAGATATCAAATATAAATGACTGAAATATAAATTATTCATGTCTTTTTTATTTAACATTTTGTAAGTTCCATTCTTAAAGGAATAGTTCACCCAAAAATGAAAATTCTCTCATCATTTACACACCCTCATGCCATCCCATATGTATTTGACTTACTTCCTTCTGCAGAACACAAAGTATGATTTTTAGAAGAATATTTCAGCTCTGTAGGTCCAAACAATGCAAAAGAATGGTGGCCAAAATTTTGGCGCTTCAAAAAGCACATAAAGGCTGCATAAAAGTAATCCATACAACTCCAGTGTTTTAATAAATACCTTCAGAAGTGATATGAGAAACAGATCAATATTCAAATTCTTTTTTGCGTGAAATTCTTCTCCCTGCCCAGTAGGAGGCTATATGCACAAAGAATGTGAATCACCAAAAACATAAGAAAAAGAATGTGAAAGTGAAAGTTGAGATTGACTGAGCATGCAGGAGAATTTATAGTAAAAAAGGACTTAAATATTGATCTGTTTCTCAGCCACACCTATCGCTTCTGGAGATGTTGATTTAACCACTGGAGTCTTTGGGAACACTTTATTGCTGACCTATGTAATTTTTGGAGTTTAAAAATGTTGGCACCCATTCACTTGCATTGTATGAACCACAAGAGATGAATCAAAAGAGAAATTCTTCTAAAAATCTTCATTTGAGTTCAGAAGATAAAAGAAAGTCATACACATCTAGGATGGCATAAGGGTGAGTAAATGATGAGAGAATTTTTATTTTTCGGTGAACTATTTCTTTAAGTCCCTCAGCAACTATGTAGACATTCACACAAAAGTCACAGGTCATCCAAAAATTTAGTTACAGTAGAACCAGCTACCCCTACTAAGATATTAGCCATTATAATACATCTAATCTCCCAAAAGGGCCGTTTCTGCCAAAAGAGATTTGTATTAACCGTAATCTTTCACTTTTTTTGTTCTAGATGAACCTCCTCAGTCTCCGGGAACAGAGAGCCGGTCATCAGCGCATAACGATAGAATTGCTGCGCTGGAAAGGCAGCTAAACATTGAGCTAAAAGTGAAACAAGGTGCTGAAAATATGATTCCCATCTATGCCAACGGCTCCACCAAGGTAAATACACACAGTCTGTCAATGGAAATGAGATGTTTACTTATGTAAGTAATGACATCAATGATGCTTGTGTCTGTGCAGGATAAGAAGATGTTGCAGACCGCGCAGCAGATGCTGCAGGACAGTAAGACGAAGATTGACATCATCCGCATGCAGATTCGGAAAGCAGTACAAGCCTATGAACACAATGATGATTCACTGGGTATGGCTTAGTGAGTGTGTGTTCACTGGGGCTGGGTAATATATATTAAATATTCATAATGTATTCGCGATGATTTCGCGATAACCTCAGTTGCAAATATTCAGTAGCAAAAACGGCATTAGAGTTAGTAAGTTGGTTTTCATTTCTGTGAATCAGTTCAAACGGTCCATTTCAGTGAATCAAAACATCACTTTGATTCAAGCATTTGTTTTTGTCATTACTCAAAAATGTAAATAATTTTTATTTCGTTCTGTTGTCATATTGGTGCATATAAACAAATGATTAAATATCATTCTTTATTATTATTTAGTAAAAATATAATATATAATTTTAAAATGTCTTATTGCATTAAACATTTTAATATACTTTGCATATAAAGGCTGTTTGGTCAAAATGATGGTTTCTATAATTGAAAGCCATTTCAAACCAAATATATAAAAATGTATATTAGGGCTGTCAATTGTTTAAAATGTAATCAAAATATTTATATGTTATGCAGATTAATTAATCACAATTACATATATAATTGCATATATAAATATTTCCTGTGAAAGCCCCTCGAATAACAATAATTAAATATAAAATGATACAATAATTATAAATAGTTTTATTTAAAGAATTATAAATATATATTATACAAATAATAATTCAGATAATTAAAATGCATTACATTATTGTGGCAGGCGATTAAAGCATTATTAAGTGGCTTTAGAAGGCAATTGTAAACCCACATAAGCCTATCATTGACCTACAACAATCCATTTTGCAATTTAATTTGTCCATCTGTCCGAAGTAGATTTATTGTAGGGGCTTTTCTAAGAACGCATCGATAACCACGTGTCAGACGGATGCTTTTGGTGCATCTCTCTTTGGTTATGTAGCATCATAAACACAGCGTTTTTAGGTCGCTGTGTCAAGTTAAACATAGTTTGAAACGTATAAAACTTGTCTCGAGATCCTAGCATTCGGAATTGTGCTCCATGCAGCTGTGTTTGAACACAAGAATGCCATCTCATTTTGTGCTGAATGTGGTTTGTTGTCTGTACAGCTGCGCATTGCCTGTACAGATGGAGTGTCGCTTTCTGCCCCCTGCTGAAAACAGGTGGTACTTCAAGCTTAAATTGCTCCGATGGTAGAAATATTACATATTACGGTCAGGGGGACATGATTATTATTAAAAAAAATTTTTTTACACATAATTTTTTATATAATGAATCACACTGAATAAGCGAGTTAAAGCGACAGCCCTAATTTAGATATATAGCTTGAATATTGTCAAAAGTTTGAAAAATATTCATATAATTTGTTTAATCTGCATTTGCCAGCCATACTGTTCACTACAGTGTTTTTGCTTAGAGTCCTATTACATAAATGAGCAGAGAAATAAACATATCAATAACCACCTAGATCCTAGACGACAAGTGGTGTGTGTTTGCAGGGTGTGTTTGGGGTGTGCCATATGCTTGTGCAGTCTGGTGGCCAATAAATATCTGAAGCATTGTTTGATTAAATCACACACACATGGGGTCAGGCTGATGCTGGTCAGCTCTTTCACTCTCTTCCTCTGTCCCTTACTCTTCTTTCTGTCTGTCTCCACACATACAGCACTTTTCAACCTTACATGCTTTTAAAGTCATTTTACTTTATGACCTCATTATTCAAATAAAGACCAATGGCAGTATCATATGACAAAGAAATGTTACAGGCTCATAGGGGCATAGAAAGCACACATTCTTTAATACCTCTGCATAAACGCACACATTATATACCTTCCCCTACAGTCTGTTTCTAAATAATTTTATAGGGGGTACTGGTATTCAGTTCAATGCCTTATTTGGACATAAAAACCTCCACAGTTAATCCTTCTCACTCTTCATACCTCTTTCTTTTTCTCTCTCTTTATCTATCATTCTTTACCCATTCATTTAATTCCCATTTTCCCTCTCGCTCAAGCAGTCTTTCTGAAGTGTGTAATTTCTGCAGGATTGCAAAAAATAAGGACTGTTTTCAAACAGGTTCTCCGGACACTCCCCCCATCTGCCACCGAAACAGAAATGTTGCTACTGTAGTTAAAGGTGCACTCAGTAATTTTTTTCCCCATTAAAAAGTTTTTGAAACGTATGTATAAAACCAGGAGCACTCGCATGAGATGAGGACTCTAGTCATTTCAGTAACCTTATAAAAGCTCTTTTATTCTACATTGGGGAGGGGCGCCTTAATGGGAGCTGCCATTATAGAATCGCATGAGCAGCTGAGTACTACTCGCTTTCAACCTTGGATTAAATTAATCATGGCTGTTTGTAAATAGTGAATTTCTACAATGGTATCTGTAACTGAAAACTATTGATTTTAAATGATGCTGCATCCACACCACTAGGTGTCACTGCAAGTCCAAGATGACACAAAAAGTTACTGAGTGCACCTTTAATCAAATCAGATGCAAATCCAGTCAAATGGAAGATTGGAAGCTTTATCGCAACTATATAGGTGAGTTGCAGAAAGCTAAAAGGTGATATTTTTACAGACTAAAAGGATGAATTTTCTGTGGTAATCAACATTAGGCACCAGAAGATGTCAATGGAGCTTAAATTGTATTTAATCTGAAATGTATGTTTCTTTCACTCGAACACATGCTAGCCCAAGCAAGCACACTATCTGCCCTATGGAAATTTGAATGGCAAACACAGCCTGTAGTCTCGCCTCTTTCTGAAGAGTCTTGTCTCTTTCTGAAGACCTGGAGAAAGGTTTTTTTTTATTATTTATTTATTTTTTAACAGAATATCCCCTGTACCTCTGGATGGTTTAGTTTATTGACTTGAATGCTTTGAACTGCTGGTATTTCAATCAGAACTAAACAGACGAATAGAAATGTTTATATAATCCCTGAACACCATGTCAATGTTTTTGATGGTTTGGCAGAATAATATAACTCCACAGCATCTTAATCTTTCAGTTTTTATCCCTAATAATCCTCTTATTTCTAAAACTCTGTAGCTGGAAGCGTGGAAGACCTCCGTTGATTTTTTTTTTTTTTTTTTTTTTTTTTTTTTAATATCTACAATCAATTTCCCCAGTTTGCATAAGTATAGTAATTACTATATGAAAGCTTGCAATCCTAATCCGACATCATCTCTCGTCCTCTTTAAAGTCACGTCACATGACCCGATTTAGCCTCCAAATGTATCTTTGATATAGCATCTGTTTTGGGGTCTCATTTGATTCTGTTTTATTGCAGTTAAAGGGATAGTTCACCCAAAAATTGAAATTCTCTCATGATTTACTCACAAAGATGTGTATGACAGATGTGTATGACTTTCTTCTGCAGAACAGAAGAAACATTTTTAGAAAAATATTTCCACTCTGTATGTCCTCACAATGCAAGTGAATGGGTGCCAAAATTTTGAAGCTCCAAAATATGACTAGTGGTTAAATCCGTAACGTCTAAAGCAATATGACAGGTGTGGTTAAGAAACGGATCAATATTTAAGTCATTTTTTTATCATAAATTCTCCTCCCTGCCAAGTAGGGGGCGATATGCATGAAGAATGTGAATCATCAAAAACCGAAGAATGAGAAAGTGAAAGTGAAGGGAAATGACTTAAATATTGATTTGGTTTCCCACCCACACTTGTCATATTCAGAAGTCATGGATTTAACCACCAGAGTTATCTGGAGTATTTTAATGTGGTCCTATGGTGAATTTTGGAGCTTCAAAATATTGGCACCCATTCATTTGCATTGTATGGACCTACAGAGCTGAGATATCCTTCTAAAAATCTTCATTTCTGTGCAGCAGATGAAAGAACACATCTTTCATCAGCAATGGCATGAGGGTGAGCTAATAATGAGAGAATTTTCATTTTTGGGTGAATTAACCCTTTAACGGGTAGTTGACATTAAGTTCCTACAGTGTGACATGCTGTACTTCATCTAAAACTATTTGAATTTTTTTTTTTTCTAATTCTTGATTCATTATTATGCATCCATTCAGTTACGGCTGGCTGACATTGCAAAGAAATAATTTCTTGAAATTTGCTCTGAAATTGCCTAAAAGGGGGACTTAAAACAAAGAAAGAAAGTAAAGTAAAATATTTAATGCAAGAAATGAAATTCTGAAATCTAATTTAAAATAATCATGGCATGTTTTCTCACTGTTTTTCACAAAATGTGCACATGGAAGAATGAAATTTAATAATTGTCATTTATATGCACCAGTATAACAATACATAGTAATAAACAGCAATATTTACCAAAATGTTGTGCTAAAATGGCTCTGACCTCAGTCCTCGCCTATACTGCAGGCAACATTGAGCTTTATATCTTGTGTAATTCACTGTGTGATATCCCTGATATTGATAGCCCAATCTGTGTGTTTGCGTCTCTTCAGGAAAGCCTGACCCGTGTGGTATGGAGCTCCGGATTGAGGAGCTCAGGCATCATTACCGTGTAGAGCACGCTGTCGCTGAAGGAGCTAAAAACGTCCTTAGACTGCTGGGAGCCAGTAAAGTACAAGACAAGAAGGCCATGTCAGAGGTAAAAAAAAAATACATCTCCCCACACATACATTTACACGCAGTCGGAGGTTATTAAAGTACAGGAAATCAAAGCCATACACTATTGACATGCTGGCTCTGTTCCAAAATCTAGTGAGCTGCTTGCTCTCTGCTGCCTACACAGGCAGCGTTCAAAAAGGATGTTTTCTTGGATCCGTCTGTGCTATTTTTGAAATTATTGGTCTATGTTAACAAGTTCTAGACGGAGGTCTTTGACTGTAGCGACATTTCTCGCTGCTTTTTTAGCATCTGTTGCGCTATTCCAAAAGACTTGCTGCCTACTTGGGCTATCAGGATTCCAAAACTTCAGTGGTCGATACCAATAACAGTGGAATTGATTGATTGTGATACCACAGTAAAAACATTACTGAACACACCCTTTTATTAAAAAAAAGTTATATATTAATATAAATCTTAACAAATAAAAAAAATGGCATGTCTTTTTCAAGCATTTCTTAATTAAATAAACCTTTCATTATTCAAGTAAATGGTAAGTAATAAAATAAACAAATCAATTAGGAGTAGTGAGTTGGTTTATTTTATTTATTATTGTTGTTTGATTAATATTAAAGACATGGTAGACAACAGCAGGTCTAATTGGCTGCATTCACACCGAAATGTCTAATTCACATCCATTTTTTGGAACAGCTTTTATTTCCGGGATCATGCCTGTGATGCCTTAAAATGCAAAAGGCAGCTAGGTTTTTGGAACAGAGCCATTCTATCTGACCTCTCACCTCCTGTCTCTCTCACTTCAGGCTCAGTGTCGTCTGAGCGAGTCATCTCAGAGGTTGGATCTGTTGAGAGATTCATTAGACAGACGGTTAGCAGAACTTCCTGAAGATCATCCCAAAGCTTCTGTGATTAAAGAGGAGCTGGTGTTAGCCTCATCACCTGCATTCAGCTCCCGCCACAGCGCCCCCTACGTGCATAACCAGTACAGCACCCTCTCCAAGCCTTCTCCCCTCACTGGTATTCAAAAACTGGTATTTCTACCTCTTTGTTGATGTAGAATTTATTTAGGGGTGAATTCACAGTTTGTGAAACTTTTATTCAGTAAGCACCCACAGTTAGTTAAACCAGATACGAAATGTACTGAAAAAGTGCTATGCAGTGGGTATTTGAAACAAATAAACACACCTAAATTAGGCTTTTGATAGATTACGCATTACTCTCCAAACACTTTCTGCACTAGTACCACCCACAGAAAGCAGGCAGTAGGGTTTTTTTTTTTTTTTTTTTTTAAAGATGTTTGTGTACATTTTCTAGCAATCATGGCAGAAGTAAATCGTCAAATACTGGTTTGAATAAGACATTTTAGAATTGTTAGATATAGGCTTGCAAATTCTGATTTTGTCTGTGTGTCTGTGTGTCTGTGTGTGTGTGTGAAGGCACTCTTCAGGTGACGCTGCTGGGCTGCATGGGTGTGTTGGAGGTGGTTCCCGGGCGTTCCCGAGGCAGCCAGGTTGTTTTGCCGTGCTACAGTCCTGGAGAGGGACGGTTCTTTATGTGGAGTGGAAAAGGCCTGTACAGTCGCAGCGGCAGTGTTAGCGGAAAAACACCCCCCAAAACAGATGATCTCTCCTGTGAGTGTGTGTGTGTTAAAGGAATAGTTCACCCAAAAATGAAAAATCTCTCATTTACTCACCCTCATGCCATCCCAGATGTGTATGACTTTCTTTCTTCTGCTGAACATAAACGAAGATTTTTAGAGGAATATCTCAGCTCTGTTGGTCCTCACAATGCAAGTGAATAGTGACCAAAACTTTGCTCCAAAAAGCACATAAATGCAGCATAAATGTAATCCATATGACTCCTGTGGTTTAATCCATGTCTTCAGAAGCAATCCAGTTGACTTCGGATGAGAACAGACCAAAATGAATCTCCTTTTTCACTGTAAATGTTGACATGAGCTAGGGCTGGGCGATTAATACAGTTTTATTTTCAATTACGATTTTGGCTTCCAACGATTATGATAAGATAATCGGGATAGAACGATTATTGTGCCGTATTCCATTTTGCAGTGAAACACACCAGCTTTATATCTTTAAATCGTACTTTAATAAAGTTCAAATAATAAGAAAGTGGGTTATGAAAATAAACTCCGAAACTGGCATTTCTCTGTGTGGTCAGCGCCGCGTTTGTGAGATATGTGAAGTGACCGGGGAAGAGATTAAAACACTCTGACGCAGGGACGCTCCTCACTCATTTGCTGCAGCTAGATTATAACGTGATGGCACACGACACAGTGAATAATAATATATGTGTCACAGTGTGTATCTTTATAATGAAGAAAATCGACAATACACAGCTCTTAAGAAAAGAATGTTTGTTTTTTGTGAGTTAAAGATGGATCGAAGTGAACATATAGGTGAGAGAGTGTAGACTTTGCCCATTATACACTGCAACAAAATACATATTTGATTAGTCTTTTTTTGGCTTGTTTTCCAAAATAATATCTCAAACTCCTTTAAAATATTGTACATTTATTTTAGGAGATATTATACAGCAGAAGAAAAACATTATTGGAGAATGTTGAATACAGACATTACCGCTTGTCCGGGACAAGTGGATTTTAGAAGGGGCAAGTAAAAGAGAATTTTACTTACCAGATCGGACAAGCAGACTGATTAAAACGTCAATAACGAAAACATAACAGGCTATATTTGTGATAGCCTAGGCCTGTGTCACTTATTAGAATGTTCATATTCTGCTGATGAAAGTAATCCAGAGCACGTAATTTTATAATTCTTTAGTGATCTAGTAACCCTGTTTGATTGACAGGTGGCGTATGTGTGTGTGTGTTGAACATGCTCATGCTAATGCGTGCCTGAATGGTCAAATACATTTCAAAATTCCATCTTGGTGAGTTATTCATGTAAACACAGAGAGTGGTGTCTAAAGTGAACGTAAACAGTGGAGAAAATTGTATCAAATTTTTATCAAAATGTCGGACTTGTAAGTCTAAATGTACTGTAAACTAATAGACCTGCTGCTGTCTAGTGTCATCATAATAATCAAACAACCATAATAAGAAAATGAGAAACCACCCTCTGCTCTTGACTGAGTAACTTTAGTAGCTTTAAAAAGTATTAATGTATTATAATCATACAGTGAAGACCAGTAGCAGTTTTATGTTGCATTTCATTCTGAATGTTTACTTGAATACTTGGTCTACTGCTGTTAAAAACTTTTAAAGCTGTTAAAAAAAGCACTAAATTTTCTTAATTTGGATTTTTTGTTCTATTATTTTTAATCTATTTCTATTCATTGCTGTTTTTATTGTTATTTTATTACTGACTGTTTACTAGTCTTTAATTACTTAAGAACTTGAAACCATTCTTCCATAATTAACATATTTGTTAGTGTTATTATTTCTTGTGGCATTGAAGCTGGTATTGAGAATCGTCAAATTTCACTACCGACTACTTAAATGTTAGTATTGTGATAATGTATAGCCTTTATTGTACATGGTAGATATTGCTGCAATATCATGATGGAAAAGTAGATCTCATTCCATAGAAGTGTGAGCATCCCTACTGTAAATGATGCCGATGGATGCTTTCATTTATTTGACTACCATACGCAACGTAAAATAATTATCATATGACAATAGCCTCCTCCCCTACCCAGTGCAGTTTACATTTCAAGTTCAAGGAAATCCACTGTTTTTTTTTTTTTTTTTTTTTTAATAAAGTTCAACAAATGCATGATGTTTCCAAAGGCAATGAGTCTCAATATTGACCAAAATAATCATGATTATGATTTTTGCCATAATTGAGCAGCCCGAACATCAGCAGTCTTTTGGTGATCATGATTTCAAGCTCGATTACTCTTCCTAGCACCATCTAGCACTATGTGCATGCTTCAAGCGCTAGGAAGTGCAATCGAGCTTGAAATCATGATCGCGCCTAGAGACTGTAATAGCAAGATGTACAGTGTAATAGCAAGATGTAAAACCATTTAGATCGCATCAAAAGACATGGAATAAACCACTGAAGTCTAATAGATTACTTTTATGCTGCCTTTATGTGGTTTTTGAAGCTTCAAAGTTTTAGTCACCATTCACTTGCATTTTATGGACCTGCAAAGCTAAAAATATTAATGCGAGTTCTGCAGTAGAAAGAAAGTCATACACATCTGGGATGAACTATTGCTTTAAGTTTGTTGTGGATGTCACAATCTTATTGTGGTTTGTCAGTGCTGATGTGTCAGTTTTGATGTAACTAAATTTAATCTGTTTGGTCTGTCAAATGTGATGACAGCTTTTGCATTTAACAGAACAGACTGCTGCGCATTAGAGCTTATAACATTTGGGGTGTAGCACGATCAGTGCAAAAAATACTTGCGTGTGGTATGTTTTAATATTCAACGTGGCCATGCTGGGCTTAAGGCAAAAGGCACGTTACTATCACTCATATGGATGGTCAGGGATTTTAAGAAAGTTCTTTTTATTAAAGTATTACATTTTGTAGAGTAACTCGTCCTGCACCGTTTGTGCTATTAACATTAATGCTGCTTCAAATTGTGCAACTTGTTGAGGAGAGTTGTTCTATTACTTTTCTAAGCAATCAGACTTACAATTTTCACCTGGTGGACAATGAAAACGGACAAAAAGTTTAAAGACTTAAATTGAAGAAGAGCCCACATAATAGAGACTTGGTAGTGGCCTCTTGTCCCAGCACAACCTAGCATCCACCTAACAACACCATAGAAACCACTCAAAACACGTAGCAAACACACTTAGCTAAACGTGCTAAAAAACATTTAGAACAATTACACAACTGCAGAGCAATGTCCTGGCAATCACCCACAACACCCTAGCATTTTGGCAGAACATTTTGAACGGACAAGTACCACTCACAATATTCTCTCATCATTTACTCGCCCTCATGCCATCCCAGATGTGTTTCACTTTCTTTCTTCTGCAGAACATAAATATAGATTTTTAGAAGAATATCTCAGATCTGTTGGCCCTCACAGTGCAAGTGATGGGTCCAAAAAGGACATAAAGGCAGCATAAAAGTAATCCACAAGACTCAAGTGGTTAAATCCATATCTTCAGAAGTGATATAATAGGTGTGGGTGAGAAACAGATCAATTTTTAAGTCCTTTTTTACTGCAAACCTACACTTTCATTTCAACATTCTGGTGTGGAAGTGACTTTCACATTCAGCCACCAACTGGTTGGGGCTGGTCAAAGGTGGAGATTTATAGTAAAAAAGGACTGAAATATTGATCTGTTTCTCACCCACAACTAACATATCGCTTCTGAAGACATGGAATTAACTACTGGAGTTGTATGGATTACTTTTATGCTGCCTTTATGTCTTTTTGGACCTTCTGAGTTTCGGTCACCATTCACTTGCATTGTGAGGACCAACAGAGCTGAGATATTCTTTTAAAAATCTTCGTTCGTGATCAGCAGAAGAAAGCATGTCATACACATCTGGGATGGCAAGAGGGTGAGTAATTGATGACAGAATTAACATTTGGGTGAACTGTCTCTTTAAGAAAATGTAAAAATCTACTATTTGTCTGTAATACAAATTTTTATTTTCATGTTCTCACAAATATATGTCTTTGTGTGTGCAGCGGAGGTGAGCGCAGTGCTGAAGCTAGATAACTCGGTCGTGGGTCAGACGGCGTGGAAGACGGTTGGAGAACAGGGCTGGGATCAGACCTTCACCATAGAGCTGGAGAGAGTGAGTTCAGATCAGTGTTTATATTAGATTAACACAGATTAGAAGTTTCATTAATTAAAGCTTCAATCAATATACTGCAACTATCAAAGCTCTTTTTGTTGTTGTAAACCCTAGTGCAACATCAGTGACATGAATTGTGACTGGAGCATTTCAGTTTACTTTAGCAATCACACATGCCATTGCTATTTTTGTTTGTGGGAAAAAGGCATTATGAAACGGATAGTTCTGGATAATTGATCTCTGTACAATTATTTGTTTCTAGTACACTCTCAAAGTGATTCTTTCTGAAACTAAGAATAAATCTGTGCTGAAGTAGAACTGTGAAATATAAACTCTCTAATACCTGATTGTTTGTATTTGCAGTCCAGAGAGATGGAGATCGCAGTGTACTGGAAAGACTACCGCTCTCTGTGTGCGTTGAAATTTCTGAAGCTGGAGGATTTCCTGGACAACCAGAAACACAGAGTCCAACTCGAGCTGGAACCACAGGGTCTGCTGTTGGCAGAGGTACACACACACAAACACACACTCAAAAATATGTTTTTTTGTGTACAAGAATCACTTCTACTTGCCGAGGTTGCACACAGACAGTATCACACTCAGACCACATCAGTATAAAGTCTTTGTCACCACTGGCCACCAATGAAATGTGTGACATGCTGTCTGTCTGCATCAGGTCACATTCTTTAACCCTGTGATTGAGAGGGTTCCACGACTAAAACGACAGAAGAAAGTTTTCTCTAAGCAGCAGGGTAAGAGACCGAGAGAGGGTTTTTTTTTTTTTTCTATCTGGTTAGAAATTAGTTGATCTATTGATTTATCCAGAGGCCATGTACAAACAGTGGTATTTAGTGCTCTTTAGTGGTCATTGCTAGAAAAAATCTCTTCTCTATATGTGTGTATCTGGTCATCTGCAGGTAAAGCGTTCTTGCGAGCTCGACAGATGAATGTTGATATCGGCACATGGGTGAGATTACTTAGGAATGCCATACCAACTGTCAACAACACAGGAACCTACAGCCCTCATGCACACACTGTACAGACAGGGTAAATGATACACACATACACACACACACACACACTTGCCTGTCATGTAATCTTTTCATAGTCTAATCCTCGACATTTCTTCATGAATTAGAATTTATGCTCATTTGGGTTTCTTCAGGGTTTAGATTAATTCACGATTAGCATGTTCAAGCAAAAGTCAATTAATTGTAATCCTATTTAAAAATAGTTAAAAGAAAACTGTCTGTGACACCTTATATAACATGAAAATGTATAACATAAACTAGAATTTCTTAAGCTAAGGAATGTTCACTTACGATGCCATAGAATTCAGAATTATATAACACACTCATAGTCACAGGTGTGATTGCTGCATCCAAGTGTGTAATTGTCATGTGAAATGAGTGTGAATCTGAATGTACTGGGTCATGCCCTCATGACAAACAAGGTGGAATGTGGACTTGTGTGTTACAGAGATATATCAGTGGAGAAGTTGAGTTTAGACTGTGACTCTCCCACAAAGGTGGAAATCCGGCAAGATGTCACAGACGCGCACACCCCGGTAAGTAATAAAAACATGGTATGTGGGAAAGACTTGTCTAGAATAAAAAAACAACGTGTTAATAGATATTTAACAATGGAGAGAAGGGCATCCAGGGAAATTGTTGTGGTCTGATGTTTTCTGTAACCCCACCTGTCTCTCTGTAACCCCTCCCCTTTATCTGTAACCCCACCTCTCTCTGTAACCCCTCCCCTCTGTCTGTAACCACCTCTCTCTCTTTAACTCCTCCTATCTCTCTGTAACCCCTCCTCTCTCTTTAACCCCATCTGTCTGTCTGGAACCCCTCTTCTCTCTCTGTAACCCCTCCTCTCCTTCTGTAACTCCTCTCCTCTCTCCATATCCCCTCCTCTCTCTCTGGAACCCCTCTCCTCTGTCTGGAACCCCTCTTCTCTCTTTGTAACCCCACCTCTCACTATATAACTTTTCATCTCTCTTTATAACCCCTCCACTCTCTCTGTATCCCTTCGTTTCTCTCTGTTACCCCTCCCTTCTCTCTTTAACCCCACCTTTGTTTCTGTAACTCCACCTTTCTTTTTGTAACTCCTCTCTCTGTAACCCCTTTCCTCTCTCTGTAACCCCACCTTTCTTTCTGGAACTCCTCCTTTCTCTGTAACCTCACCTTTCTTTCTGTAACTTGTATCTCTGTAACCCCTCCCCTCTCTCTGTAACCCCTCCTCTGTCTCTGTGACTCCTACCCTCAATCTGAAACTCCTCCCCTCTCACTGCGACCTTCATCTTTGTAACTCCTCCTCTCTCTCTGTAACTCCTCCCCTATCACTGTAACCCCACCTCTTTTTCCTGTAACTCCTCCTCTCTGTGTTGCCACTCCTATTTGTCTTTGATTCTTCCCCTCTCTCTGTGCTGGTTGGTACAGGAACGACAACCGGTCACTGAGCCCCTCTCTCCTCCTGACCTAACCACGCCTGAGCGACCAAACAGAACACAATCACTGAGCAGGTACACACACACACACACACACACACATACACACACACACACACACACACACACACACGTATACTTTACATATGTACATACATAAGCTGGGTTTCCATTGAAATGTTTTGTATTTTTTAAGCACATCTCTAAAAATTAGACTAAAGAAAATACGAATAGTTGCGCATTTCCATCCACTACGTCTTAAGGGAGCCGCCTTGCCATGATGGAGCAGCTGAATGACCTCCTTGCTTCGGGGAGAGCTTTATTTGCAGAACTGGAGCAATTGTACCTCGTTTTACTAAATGCTGCCAGGACACACCACAGAATAAGTGTAATACCTGATATAATAAGGGCTGAAATGGCTGCGATGCCACATGCCACCAACCTCCGCATACCTGGGAGCGCCCGATGTCGAAACTGTTCTGACAGATTGTGAGGACCCATTTTAATGACCAGCTGTGGTTTAAACAGTTCCAGGGCTATGTTCGAAGAATTGTGTGCCAAGGTCGGACCTCATACTCATAACACATGCACAAATGATCAAAACGCATCATCGTTTTGTGAATAATCCGTTTCCATCACCTTATTGCACATTTTAACTAATGCAAAACTCTGGAAAATCCACCTCTGCCTAGCGCATTACATTTAAACCGTTCAGGATTTCTTATGCGCAATTTCAAAATGCACATAAAAATTGTTATACCCAGCTATAGAGATCCCCAGTATACAGATGTCAACATGATTGTCACTGGATTTAGGCCAATTTAATATATTGTAAATGTCTTTGTTTTTGCTTGTGCAGTAAGCAAAAGAAGACCGCTTTGAGCCTGCAGGATTTCCGGCTAATTGCTGTTCTTGGCAGAGGCCATTTTGGAAAGGTGATCTTCATCCTTCCTCATCTTTGTGTTATTCCTTTCAATACATCCCTTCTCTACACCTTTGATCCTTTAACTTCTTCCTTCCTCTCTCCCTCCTCCTCTGACTTTTAGAATCTTCCTGCACTTTTGCTTTTCAGTATTGCTTTTTTAATTATTATTGTTTTTATTGGTTGTATCTTATATTTCTCTAAATCTATAATGCATGTTTTTCTCGCTTACAGTCTCATATATCATATCTGTGTCTCTCAGGTGCTGTTGGCAGAATATAAGAAGTCAGGCAGTATGTATGCCATTAAAGCACTGAAAAAAGGAGACATTGTGGCCAGAGATGAAGTAGAAAGGTAAACAAAGGGGCACAGAGATAAACTGATAAATAACAGAGTTAAAAAAAAATGTTTTACTTAATCTTTATTTAGTTTTTTTTTTTTTTTTTTTTTTTTTTTTTTACTGTTGTTTTCGGTGTTTTAAGAAGTCTGACTAATTTGCTTCCAATTTCTTTCCCTCAGTTTGATGTGTGAGAAGCGTATTTTCGACACTGTGAACAGCGCGCGGCATCCTTTCCTCGTGAACCTGTTTGCTTGTTTCCAGACTCCAGAACATGTGTGTTTTGTCATGGAGTACACGGCAGGTGGCGACCTTATGATGCACATACACGCAGACGTCTTCACTGAGTCACGGGCTGTGTATGTAAATGTGTCTGTTTGTTTTGAAACCATACATTTGTATTATGCACAGTTATTGTGTGTGTATACGTGCATTTTACCATTGATTTATTTGTGTGTGTGTGTGTGTGTGTGTGTGCGCATGTGTTTTCAGGTTCTATGCTGCTTGTGTGGTTTTAGGACTTGAGTTTTTACATGACAACAAGATTGTGTACAGGTGAGTATGCTAAGAATTGTGTGCACATGTTCTGGCTTTGTATAACTGTCCTTTTGGAAATGGGTAAAATAACTTTTGTCATTTCTCCTTCAGAGATCTGAAATTGGACAATTTGCTGCTCGACACAGAGGGTTATGTGAAGATCGCTGACTTTGGACTGTGTAAAGAAGGTAATGACTATACCTGTACACTCTCTCATTCTGTCTTTCAGTGATTTTCCAGGTGTTACTTTTGTCTCCCTATCCGTTTGGTCATGTTCACTACATGTTGATTGCAGGTCTGTTTGTCTGTCATGAATGTTTGTCAGACCTTCTTGTCTTCTCATCCTGTCTTTCTCAGGTATGGGTTATGGGGACCGGACCAGTACTTTTTGTGGAACTCCAGAGTTTCTGGCTCCAGAGGTTCTGACAGACACGTCATACACACGAGCAGTGGACTGGTGGGGACTTGGAGTGCTTGTATATGAGATGCTAGTGGGAGAGGTGAGAGAGAGATGGTGGAAGATAAGGGTTTTGAGTACTGAGTGTTTTAGATGTTTTCACAATTTTTTTAAAGGAATAGTTCACCCAGAAATGAAAATTCTCTCATGATTTACTATGCCATCCCAGATGTGTTTGACTTTCTCCTGCAAAACACAAACAAAGAATATCTCAGCTCTGTAGGTCTATACCAGGGGTCAGCAACCTATGGCACTCGTGCCAGCATTGGCACGTGGGGGGTAATCACTGGCATGCCAGCAACGTTGAGAGAGGAGTAGACTATTTTATTTATATCAGTTCGCACCTGCATTCCAATCTACATCTTAATGTAATCCTTCTCATGATCACGCAGTGTTTTCATAAGCTGAATGGGAGGCTAAATAAAAAGTTAAAATGTGACGAGACTCGTGCTGCACGTGCAAGCCATTTGTGCATCACGAGCCGGCAGCGCTTCACGTTCAGTTAATCGCGTGAGTAAATGCACCCACTTTGCTCCGGTCAGTCTGCACGGATGACAGCCTACATTCCGTGTTTCATTTGTTTCTTTTTGCTTTCAGAACAGCACGCAGGGTTGGAAGGGTTACTTTTGAAATGTATTCCACTACAGATTACAGAATACAAGCTGTAAAATGTAATTTGTAACGTATTCCGTTAGATTACTCAAGGTCAGTAACGTATTCTAAATACTTTGGATTTCTTCTTCAGCACTGGTAGATTTTTTCACTTGTTTTGACTATAAAAACTCTGCCAGTACAGTAAAACAAAATACACATGTTAAAAATACATTCTCTGAAAAACCTAAATATCTTATGCAGTGTTGCTTCTAAAACAAGATTAATCAAACTGATCTTGTTTTAAGGATTTTTAGATATTTTTACAGGAAAACAATACAAAAATTATGAGCAAGGATACAATTTTTGCCCTAATATCAAAGGTCTTACTAGAAAAAAAGAAATTATGATCTAATGTGAATTTTCTTGTTAAAAAAATATGATCATGCCTGGTAACATGTGCATGTAAAATGGCTAGAAATAGCATTTTAGCTTAGCGTAAAGCTGACAATTTACACAAGGTTTATTTCTATTTCTTCTGCTCCAAACTTACTTCAAACTTACTTATCTGTCTGTTCATATTAATGTAACACATCATAAGAAAGTGTTTCACCGCTGTTCAAATGCACTTTGGATCACATCATTTATATGTATAAATGTTTTCCATCTGACAAATGACAATAAAATGCAAAGTAATCTCTTCAGTAATCAAAATACTTTTTGAATGTAACTGTATTCTAAATATCAATGATTTAAATTGTAACTGTAGTGGAATACAGTTACATATATTTTGTATTTTAAATATGTAATCACGTTACATGTATTCCGTTACTCCCCAACCCTGATAACACATCATGTATTAAGGACAATACCACTATTAATCCTTGAGATTTCCAACCCAGCATACAGGTATACCATCCTTAAACTATAGTCACACTCAAAACTACATTAAAAGATTAAAAGAGAGAACCTAAACCCACATTGTGGGATTCAAAAAACACACAAGGCAAAATATAAATTAAACCTGGAAATGAAGTTTTAGGATTTTGCAGGTGCGATTCACCGAAAAGGGCTGAAAAGTTGATCGGCTTTTGATGCGCGGATGGCTTGCACGCACAGAGCGAGTCTCGTCACACTTTAACAGTGTTTAGCCTCCCATTCATCTGATGAAAACACACTGCGTGATCGTGAGGAAGGATTACATCAAGATGTGGATTTGGAATGCAGGTGGGAAAAACTTCATATAAAATAGCCTGCTCCTCTCTCGCTGTTGCTTGCATGCTAGTGATTACCCCTCTGCGCCCATGTTATTGTTTTTATTTTTATTCCATGTCAAAAAGGTTGCCGACCCCTGGTCTATACAATGGAATTGAATGGTGAATAAAACTTTAAATCTCCAAAAAGCACACAAAGGCAGCATAAATGTAATCCAAAAGACTCCAGTGGTTTAATCTATGTCTTCTAAAGCAATCTGTTTGGTTTTGGGTGAAAACAGACCAAAATGTAACTCCTTTTTCTCTGTACATCTTGCCATTGCAGTCTCTAGGCACAATCATGATTTCAGTGATGATCAGACTTCCTAGTGCTTGATGCATGCGCAGAACGCTAGAAGGTGCTTGGAAGTGTAATCAAGGAGACTGCTGATTTCAATATTTATAGTGGAAAAAAGGAGTTATATTTTGGTCTGTTCTCACCCAAAACTGATTGGATTACTTCTGAAGACATGGATTAAACCACTTCATCACTTAGTTTTACGGATGACTTTTATGCTGCCTTTATGTGCTTTTTGGAGCTTCAAAGTTTTAGTCACAATTCACTTGCATTGAACGGACCAACAGAGCTGAGATATTGTTCAAAAAATCTTTGTGTTTTGCAGAAGAAAGAAAGTCACACATCTGGGATGGCATGAGGGTGAGTAAACAATGAGAGAATTGTAACTTTTGGCTGAACTATCCCTTTAATAATTTTGCGATCATCAAAACAATAGGTATGATTAAAAAAATTATTTTATCTTTCTAGTCCCCATTTCCAGGTGATGATGAAGAGGAAGTTTTTGACAGCATAGTGAATGATGAAGTTCGATACCCACGTTTCCTTTCTTCTGAGGCCATTGGCATCATGAGGAGGGTAAATAACACGCATACAAACACAATTTCAAACACATCATTTGAAGAAATCATCAGTCTTATTTGTTTGATGTTCAGTGTTTATTTTTTGTAGAATAAAGCAGGTATAATAAAGCATATTTTTTTCTAGAATAAAGCAGCATGGGGTTGAATTTTGTGTCTTTAACAGTTACTAAGGAGAAATCCAGAGAGACGACTGGGCTCCAGTGAGAAGGATGCAGAGGATGTAAAGAAACAACCTTTCTTCAGGGCGAGTTTTTTACCCACTATATTAAAACATGTTCAATGTTGATAAAAACTGTATTATTCCATAATTTTGCCATTTGCTTGCATCGTCACTTTGAACAGTGTAATCTGCAGTACACAAAATTAAACATAAAATTACATAAATTATACAATATGATGTAAAATATAGTCCATACTTTATCTTCCAACACATTTTCTGCTCAAAGGTCCACCATTAAAATGATAAAGACCAAAGATAAATTAATAAACATTACGTTTCTCCTCTTTCTCTCAGAATATGGACTGGGAGGCTCTTCTCCTCCGTAAACTCCCTCCTCCCTTCCTTCCCTCTATCGGAGGAAAAGAGGACGTCAGCAACTTTGATGAAGAATTCACGACAGAAGCTCCGAGTCTCACTCCACCCCGTGAACCCCGGGTGCTCTCACGCAAGGATCAGGACTGCTTCCGTGACTTTGACTATGTCTCTGATCTCTGCTGAGAGCGTGTTCACTGTGATATTGCCATAGAGAGACAGTTCTGCTCCGTGACTCCGTGACGATGAAGAGAAGAGTGGCCAATCCGGGTGTTGCATATGAATTCTGAATGTGCTGGACCTGTGAACACTGTGATGGTCAGGAGAGATTGAGAGAGGACTGAAAAAGTGATCAAGAAGCTTAGGATTAGAAAGAGAAAGGAAGAAGAATTTAAGAATTTTCATGTCAGGTTGTTTGTTGCCATTTAAGCATAAGCCTTAGATCAAAAGGTTTTTAAGATCACGAGGAACATAAATGCAGTTAAGTGTATCCAAATGTTTGACTGGTAGTGTACATTTCCTTTCATTCTTACAGTAATGAAGGAAATGGTCTCAGTTAAAGGGATAGTTCATGCAAAAATGTATGGAGAAAAAAAAGATGCATTTAAAGTGAATGGTGACGAAAGCCCAAAGTAAGCTTCGGTTAGATGCGAACGCTAGGCGTCTGCGCACAGGATGCGTGACGCAAATTTCGTCATCAGCAGGGTGCTCGAGCACTGAACGCTTGAACCTTGCATGCACTGAACATGCAGTATGCGCATGCGCCTGGAATTATTTGCACTAATCTGTGGGTCCACAAGGTGGCAGCACTCACATTTGAGCCGTTACTTTAACGAAGAAGCGCTAGAAAAAGATGTAATCGATGCTAAACATCAGGAGACAAAAGTAGAAGACAACAACAGTGGATGTGCACATCAAGAGCACTTGTGTGAGGAGGTCAAGAGATACCTGCATTTGTATAACTCGAGTCTGAAGGAATATAAAGACATCTTTATGGGTCTGAACTCCTGAAGAGAAACAGTCCGGTGTCTCGTAACAGTCGTAGCGTGCATGCGCTAACCGCCTGTGTATGTGCGCACAGTCATATGAAGTAGATTTCGAAATACTAGCATTGGACTGTACGCACATGCTAAGCGTTCGTGTCGTAACCGAAGTATACTTCGGGGTTAAACATTCTGCTGGTCGACATCTTTTGTTTTCCACGGAAGAAAAAAAGTAAAGGGTTAATTTTTGGGTGAACTATTCCTTTAATTTTGATGACCAACTGGCTACAACAACAAAAGATCTTTCTCCATCTTCACTTCCCTTTTTCAGACGTTCTCCATTCAAATTGGCCATTACTGTTACTCTGAATTGTCTCCGGTGGCCTGATTAGGAACAGGAACCCAAAGGAACGTGTTTAAGAGATGCTTTTCTGCATACACTGTGACATCAAAAGGAAGATGAGAGTTGCACTGAGAGCAGAGCTTATTTAAATAGACTACTTTATGTTTGAACATATGAATGTGTACTTGCTCTTGGGGTGTCCTGTGGTCGAGGCATTAAACCTATTAAGAGTTGTTTGCTTTGGGTTTGTCACGTCAAAATAAGTCAAGCATATTGAACTTCAGGGGAACAGTCCAATAAACAGTTTGGTCTCCACCCATTAAGTGCACTTTGAGGAAGGTTACCCATTGTGGAAATATTTGAAAAACAAATTAACCTCTCGTATTAAGGTTGGTTTGAAAAATATGCCTTAAAATAGTGTTGGTCCTGATTTGTATTCATCTTGTTGATCTTTTGACTTCACTAAAGGAGGCAAACAGCAGAAGACTTCAGTCTTGGTTGGAACTGAACATTAACAAATTGTGAGAATATTTATGTAATTTATAATTGTTAATTCTCTCATCATTTACTCACCCTCATGCCATCCCAGCAGTGTATGACTTTTTTACTTAAGATGAACACACACGAATATTTTTAGAAGAATATCTCAGCTCTGGAAGTCCATACAATGCAAGTGAATGGTGGCCAGATTTTTTAAGCTCCAAAAAGACATAAAGGGAGCATAAAAGTAATCCACATGACTCCATTGGTTAAATCCATGTCTTCTAAAGTGAAATGATAGGTGTGGGTGAGAAACAGAGCAATATTTAAGTCCTTTTTTACTGTAAATCTACACTTTCACATTCAGCCACCTACTGGTTGGGGCTTGTCAAAGGTAGAGATAAAAAAAAATAAAAAAAAATAAAAGAAAAAAGGACTTAATTTTGATCTATCACCCACATCTGGATTTAAACACTAGAGTTATATGGATTACTTTTATGCTGCTTTTATGTCTTTAAAGTTCTGGTCACCATTCACTTGCATTCTATGGACCTTCAGAGCTGAGATATTCTTCTAAAAATATTCGTGTGTTTATCTGAAGTAAAAAAGTCATACACATCTGGGATGGCATGAGGGTGAGTAAATGATGAGAATTTTCATTTTTGGGTGAACAATCCCTTGAAGTAGGGAGAGTATTATTTACAGCATTCATAGGTGTTTCACAGAAGTATTTGTAAAAGTGGAGTATGTTTATCAAGACTGTCAAGAAATGTCAGTTTGATTCAGAGGAAACGTGAGATCTGTGGAAACTCAGATGATCTTTTGAATGATTGTTGTGAGGAAGAATGTGTTTGGTTGAAAATTGTCATTTTAACAAGCTAAAAAAATAATTTTAAGATTTACGTATTTAAAATTCCATCAAATTGAATTGAGGAGTCTTTAACTATATATATAATAAATATATATATATATATATATATATATATATATATATATATATATAATATATATTATATGTTTTAAAAATTTACACAATTCAATTTGATGGAACTTTATGTACTAAAATTGTAAGATTTACATATTTCAATTTCTTAAAATTCCATCAAATTGAATTGTGTAATGTTTAACTAAATTAAATTAATAAAACATATATATATATAAGTTTTATTAATTTAATTTAGTTAAACATTACACAATTCAATTTGATGGAATTTTAAGAAATTGAAATGCGTAAGTCTTCAAAATAGGCTAAAATATTTTGTTTTTTTAGTGATTAATTTTATTTTAGTTTTTTGTTAAGTGCATTTGCAAACATTGTTAGATGCTTTGATACATTTGACCAAGTGGGTATAAAACCACTTCTCGTTGAAAGACTCCATGGCCTCAAATTGTGTACGACTGTTTGTCTCCATTTTATACACATTATTTAAATAGATTTAATTTTAGGTGTTGGATTTGCTTTCTGTTTATTTTAGGCATGATGTGCATCAACGACGATTAGTGACTGTTACAGCAAAGAAATGGACTGTGCTGGTTCTGGTTTCACACCCATTATTACCTCTGAGCTGTTTTGATGCCTTTAAAACATCAGTTTATGAAGTTTATATTGGATTGTTTGTGCAAATGGCCTCTTATTTAGAGTACATATGAACTCATAAACAGACCATGCCATGTCTTTTACAAACTCATATGGACAGCCAAAAAACAAAACGTTCACACAAACACACACACATACACTTTAAAAAAAAAATGTGTAGCAGAACTGCATCCATAAAACATTCTGACACACACAATATTTGCAACTGAATAAGTCTTATATGCTTTAACAATGCAAATCTGATCCTCCCTTTCCTGTAAAAGGAATATGTGTCTGACTACAGATTAATGTATGTCCTGTACAATTAGACAATTCATCAAATGTGTTACACGAGTTGTATAAAGCTGTAGTTAAAATGATCATGTTTGTTGTGTGTTAGATTTTAAAGACTATCTTGAATTGTTCATTGACTTCAGCTTTGAACTTTTTTGCATGGATAACCTATTAAAATGTACGAACAGGGAAATAGAGGCTAATTTATCTTAAGAAAACAGCCTTTAGAAGCCTATAAAGAAATGCCTAAAATGCCTAAAAATTGTAAAACTGTTAAAACCTTCCACCTCAAGTCTTAAAGGAATAGTTCACCCAAAAACGAATAATTATTTACTCACCTTCATGCCATCCCAGATGTGTATGACTTTCTTTTATGCTGCATGTATGTGCTTTTTGGAGCTTCAAAGTTCTGGTCACCATTCACTTGCGCTGAGTGGACGAACAGAGCGGAGATATTTTTCTAAAAACCTTTGCTTGTGTTCAGCAGAAGAAAGAAAGTCATACACATCTGGGAGAGCATGATGGTGAGTAAATAATGAAATAACTTTAATTTTAGGGTGAACTATTCCTTTAAGTATACACAGAAACTGCGGGATCGACCGCTAGGGGCAGTGTGTGATGCTGTTTTTCCCGCACCTATGCGCAGAGGTGAAAGTGCCGCAAGTTCATGGTGCTTTATTCCCATAATTCTCGTTTTACAAACATTTCCGAAGCATAAATTCAAATAACAACCAATGATAGAACAAAGGTAATGGTGAGATGATAATAGTAAAATAATGGAAATGGCCAGTAAATTTAATTAATATTGGCCTAATAGTGACAATGTACTGTACACTACATAAGATAAAAATAAAATACAACAAACATTCAACAAGACATTCATGAGCAGTAAGAATACTGTAACTATATTCCAGTCTCTAAGTGGCCACTAGAGGCAAATGACAGGTGCTGTGTTTCTCTCAGTGGCCACTAGTGGGCAGTAAGTGACGGCGCTCGATGGTGCTGCTGAAGTTTTCAAGATGTCGTCGTTGGAGCAGAGACTCTCTCGAATCGAGGAGAAACTCAAGCAGGAAAATAAAGAAGCCCGCAAACGAATCGACCTGAACATCGACATGAGTCCGCAGCGGTCACGTCCGAGGCCAAGTAAGTGTGTGTGTGGATGAAGGAATGATGATGATGACGATAATGATGATGGAGGGATGAAACATAGGCTACATGATATAAACAAACAAACCGACCAAATCCTGACACTTCACTCACATTCTCACTAATGATTCTCTATTAAAGGTCCGGAGGAGTCTGTTTATCGGAGTTTGACCTCCAGACTCTTTAAATGTGATCCTTAGGCTTAATATTTAAAATAAATAAATAATAAAAATATCTGGCAGCCAGCTCACTAGCGTTAGCCTGCTGGCTAGCAGTGTTTAGCAGGCCCTGATAACCATAAACACACATCAGTCTTTCTCTTTCTGTCTATGTATTTGACTCTCTCTCTCTCTCTTTCTCTCTCTTTCTCTTTCACTCTCTCTCTCTCTCTCTTTCTCTCTCTTTCACTCTCTCTCTCTCTCTCTCTCTCTCTCTCTTTCTCTTTCACTCTCTCTCTCTCTCTTCAATTAAATTAAATTCAGATTTATTGGAATGACAATTGGAGTATAGTATTGCCAAAGCATTTTAAGGTTATGTAAATACAAGCTGTTTTAAACAAGATAATAAATACAACAATTAGTAGTAATTATTATTTTTATTTTTTTTACATTTAAATACTAAGAAATGAATTATAAAATAGAATAAAAAGACATATACATACGCAAAATGTAAACATTTAAATGCTAAGAATGACTATATAAAACAAAAAAAAATATTTACACTGGCAGCCAAACGTTTGAAATAATGTACAGATTTTGCTGTTTCGGAAGGAAATTGGTACTTAAATTCAACTGATCACAAAGTATAGTCAGGACATTACTAATGTAAAAAACAGCACCATCACTATTTTAAAAAAAGTCATTTTTGATCAAATGTAGACAGGCCCATTTCCAGCAGCCATCACTCCAACACCTTAAATTGCTAATTTGGTATTAGAAAATCACTTGCCATTATATCAAACACAGTTGAAAGCTATTTGGTTTGTTAAATGAAGCTTAACATTGTCTTTGTGTTTGTTTTTGAGTTGCCCCAGTATGCTATAGACTGGCATGTCTTAAGGTCAATATTAGGTCAAAAATGGCAAAAAAGAAACAGCTTTCTCTAGAAACTCATCAGTCAATCATTGTTTTGAGGAATGAAGGCTATACAATGCTTGAAGATTTCATACAAAGGTATACACTACAGTCTTCAAAGACAAAGGACAACTGGCTCTATCAAGGACAGAAAGAGATGTAGAAGGCCAGATGTACAACTAAACAAGAGGATAAGTACATCAGAGTCTCTAGTTTGAGAAATAGATGCCTCACATGTCCTCAGCTGACAGCTTCATTGAATTCTACCCGCTCAACACCAGTTTCATGTAGGACAGTAAAGAGAAGACTCAGGGGTGCAGGCCTTATGGGAAGAATTGCGAAGAAAAAGCCACTTTTGAAACAGAAAAACAAAAAGAAAAGGTTAGAGTGGACAAAGAAACACAGACATTGGACAACAGATAATTGGAAAAGTGTGTTATGGATCTTAACCCCATTGAGCTTTTGTGGGATCAGCTAGACTGTAAGGTGCGTGAGAAGTGCCCGACAAGACAGCCACATCTATGACAAGTGTTACAGGAAGTGTGGGGTGAAATGTCACCTGAGTATCTGGACAAACTGACAGCTAGAATGTTAAGGATCTGCAAAGCTGTCATTGCTGCACGTGGAGGATTTTTTGATGAGAACTCTTTGAAGTAGTTTAAGAAGTTCTGAAATTTTTTTTAAATTGTAATTGTAATTTTTCACATTATTAATGTCCTGACTATACATTGTGATCAGTTGAATGCCACTGTGCTGTCATCCTCTCCAAGTGTATAGGGGATTTTCTCTGTAGGGATGATGGATTCAGTGTTTCAGATTTGGTGAAAAACATTTCTCTCACAGTATGGTACTTGGGACAGATGAGAAGAAAGTGTTTCTCACCCTCTATTCGCTTTAGGTCACAGTGTCTGCATGTTCTCTGCCCTCTCTGTGTCCAGGCTTTCTTATGTCTTCCTCTCTCTATTTCTTGATCATGATCACTTAATCTGTATTTTGAGAGGATTTTTAAATTGTTTAATTTATAAGTAGTTTGCCAATTTTGTGGTTCTATTTAGGGCCAAATAACTTTAGAGTTTTTGGAGGTCGTATTGAGTTTTTAATGTTTTATAATGAGTATCTTTTAGATTTTTCTCAATGTCTTTAATAATGATTTAAGGGTTGTACCTGGAGTCAGTCACGGGTTGAGTTTCATTAAGTAGTTTAAGAGCAAGTGTATTTAGAGGATGAGACACTGGCGGGATCTCATTGGCGAGGAGGGCTTTATATTTTATAGACTCGGGATTAGACTGATGGAGCTGATGCCAGAATTGAACAGATCTCTTCTGTATTTCAATGTTAAGGGGATATAAGCCTAATTCAGTCCTGCAGCCGGTATTGGAAGTGCCTCTATGTACCTCCAAAATATTCTTTGCAAATTCCAACTGAATTTTGTCTACTGCAGTTTTATCCCAGTTTTGAAAATGTAAGACTGTTCCCCAAATTTCACATCCATATAATAGAATTGCTTTAATGGTTGAGTGGTATAATTTAATCCATGTTTTATTTGGTAATTTCATGTGGCCGAATCGTGATTTAACTGCATAAAATGCCCTCTGAGACTTTTCACACACTCTCTCTCTCTCTCTCTCTCTCTCTCTCTCTCTCTCTCTCTCTCTGTTTTTATAGCTATTATAGATGTCCATCTGTATATCTGTCTGTTTTTACTAGTGGTGCACCGAACAGAAAATTTGAGGCCGATACGGTCACCGGTTTTTTTGTTTTTTTTTTGTTTTGTTTTTTTACACTAAGATTGTCAGATACCAAGCCATGATGTTATAATCTTGCTGCATTAAGTGCGAGCACTCGAGAGTCGAGCATCCCCATGACAGAGTGTGCCTCAGCCGGGTGCAGTTTCAATCTCTGCCCCTTAGATCGGGACATATAATTCCCTCATACATTGTGATCTACATCACCTGAAGCTGTGAAAGTTAAGAATGCATTTGGTGACTCCAGTAAGGCTTCCTAAGCAACCAATTTGCCCAGTTGCTAGGGTGGGTAGAGTCATGTTGGGTCAACCTCCTCGTGGTTGCTATAATGTAATTCTTGCTCTCGGTGGGGCACGTGGTGAGTTGTGCATGGATGCTGCGGAGAATAACGTGAGCCTCCAAGCGCGCTATGTCTCTGTGGTAACGCGCTCAACAAGCCACATGATAAGATGCACGGATTGACTGTCTCAGACACAGAGGCAACTGAGATTCATCCTCCGCCACCTGGATGGAGGCGAGTCACTACGCCACCACGAGGACCTAGAGCGCATTGGGAATTGGGCATTCCAAATTGGGAGGAAGAAAAAAAAGCATGCATCTGGACTGTGAGCCGTTTTCTTCATCTCCTCAGACAGGCACGAAATGCAGTGCTGCTCTCGCGCTTCATCATTAGAGTTTAATGTGATCTCTTGTTACGTTAAATGAGATCAAACGATTATTCGACAAAAAATGTTGTCGACAATTTTTTGTTGTCGATAACGTCGACTAATTGTTTCAGCCCTAGAGGAATCATTAATATTTATGATTTGTTTAGAACCTTTGGCGTTTTGTTGTAATCAGAGGTGGGTAGTAACACACTACATTTACGGCATTACATTTACTTTTTGCTGCAGCATCATGCTCTTCAGTGAAAAAAATAATAGTTTCATCATGCAACACCATTTTACACAAAGACAAGCGGATATTTCAAGATAAAATTGCAGCGCCAACTTAAAGCAGCATGCTGAGGTAAGTCATGGTTCTAATGATAACGCGGGCTTTTCTGTGATATGGTGATGGTCATTTTCAGGGTGATTCTGTAAATATGGGCTCTTATGACATCATTTTTTAAGTGTACATTTTTAAATCTGCAGCAGCTTGTCAGTGCGCTTTGTCCCGCATGTCATGAGCAGTATTTATGCATTCACCCCGTGCCCTCGTGGGTGTGGCAACTATCTCAACTACTTCGGGCTGATTAAAATTAAACCAATATGTAACATTGACATCAAGTGTTTAAAAAGGGATACTGCAGTCCAAATTCAAAATATTGGAATAATAAAAATATAGAGAGTTGTATCCCCCGCCCCCTCCTCCCCAGACTCGAATCTCATGCGGGTTGCCAGGTTGAGGACACGCAACAGAAACGAGCAGTATTTATCCATGTTTCACTACACCTCTGTTCATGGAGATGGATGCCAAGGCTTTTTAGGTCTGGTGAATCTGTTATCTCAGATCCAGTTCATTTGCTGGCTTCCATGGCTGCAGCACGCTGACTTGTTTCAAATCTGGCAACCTGGGGTGTCGAAATACTATTGGGAAATGGGCAGTGGGCGGGATCACACAGGCAAAACACAAACAGAAATTCCGGCTTGGAATGGACATTTCAAAGTAGAATATACTGGCTGTAGCATTGTTTTCGGAGAAGCCAGTATTTAAACTTAGCATATTTCCTAAATCTCTTACATATTATGATAATTTTATGCTTTAGTACAGTAAATATATTAAATATTGCACCTTTAACTGTATAATTCCATGAAAACATCCATGTTAAGTGTAAATGTCTTTTGCTCTGCAGAACGTGTAATCGAAAACTGGAGCGCGAACAGATAGCATTTCTGTGCGTGGTGCCCTTCGCAGGCTGCGTACTCTGTGTTTAGGGAGCAGTGGTACTGTGTACAGAACTAATGATCTAAATTTGACACTGAAAACTACACTGAAATAAGAACTAAAAGCTATGAAATAGCGAAAGTAGGCATTAATAAAACATGATCTTGCTTTAGTTTATATTTCAGCATTATATATAATGTCCCTGTGGGAGATTGTTCACGTTT